>NW_015386522.1:731587-830551 GCF_001527695.2 Protobothrops mucrosquamatus
AGCTTTCACCATTCCCATGGAATTTCTTCATAAAAGGCCAAAATACAAAGGACCCATTTTGCCCTGGTGAAAAAGGCTGCAACCCAAATGGACTTCCAAAATTCCCAGATTAAAAAATAATATCAAAGACATTACTAAAGTACAGATACCCAATTGTTCTGGTCTTAACAATTAAGGTTAACTTAAAAATAATAATTCTATCCAGTGAACTTTAGAAAATTTACGTATGAAACTTCAGCTGCATTGATTTATTAGACCACGGAATCTAAAAAAACCTCAACAGTAATTCTTCACATTCCATGTCAGTCTTTTTACTATAAATAGTATTAAAAACATGATCATTAGCAGTCTAAATGATGTTTGGTTATAAGCTGATTTAAGCTCTACCTCTAAAGAAAATGCATACATTATTAAAAAAAACCTTAAAGATTAATCAAACTTAATAGGTAACCTACATTATTTGGTTGCTGGTTTATTTTTTTGTCTTCCAGGTCCTTGAATTTTGATCGATATGAGACCATATTTTCTTGAAGGCCTGGCGTACATAGTTCATATACATCCAACATAAGTGGAAATTTAACATCCTATAGCAATTTAAGAGAGTTTCATATTCATATAAGTCATCATATGAAGCAAATCAGCTGCTTTATATCTTAATTCCATTCAGTTTAAAATAACACTGGCAATAATATAAGATTTTAAACAAGTATGTACAACTAAGCCTCAGTATTTAATATTTTAAATGCCTCAGGAATATAGAAAACTGCTCCATTTCATATCTGACCATGAATTCAGCTACCGTGTTTCCCCCAAAATAAGACCCAGCCTTATATTTTTTTTTAATCTCCAAGAGGCATTAGGCCTTATTTTGGGGAGATGTCTTACATGCTTAGCTTAGGACTGCTGCAGCCAGGCCTCCCACGCCCCGACACCTGTCTCGCTTCGCCAGCCACTTTTTCTGTGGCCACTTGCCACCGCTCATGCTCGTTGCCTCCGGCCTCCGTATCACCATCAGAGGCCTTCCGGAAAGGCCTCTGCAGCCGAGAAATGAGCTTCAGATTGACGCACATGGTGCTCCTTGGCTTCTGCTTCACCGTCAGAGGCCTTCTGGAAAGGCCTCTGCAGCCGAGAAACGAGCTCCAGAAGGCCTCTGACGGTTAAATGGAGATTGGGGGCGATGCGTACGAGCGGCTGCAGAACTGGGCTGATGAGGCGAGGCAGGTGTCGGGGCATGGAAGGCCTGGATGCAACTTTCTTAAGGTAAGTGGGTGTGGGGAGCATGGGACAACTCCAGCCCCCCATCCCCTTAGCTTGATTTTTACCCATGCACCTCGCCCCATCTCATGCAACCAGATGCAATGGAGTGGGCGGGGTCTTAGGTAGGGCTTATTTTTGGGGTGGGGTTTATATTGGGTGCATGTGTAAAAATCAAGCTAGGGCTTATTTTTGGGGAAACACAGTAGTTCAGAATTGTACTATTAGCACTATCTCTCAGGTCTTTCTCAGCCCACACTTAGACTCCTAAACTATAAAACATGTGCTCTGTGCTTACTTTTTGTCTTTTCCATAGCCATAATAGGAAATATAAAAAGAAAAACCCGGATTATGTATGTAATATTTTCCAGTGTCCTATGCAGTTCACTCTATACAACCTTTAGAATGCTTTAGCAAAAGCACCATGAAGCTGATACAATGCAATTTGGACTGATTCTGCTTTCCCTTCCATTTCCTTGAGCAGGGGGTTGGACTAGATGACCTCCAAGGTCCCTTCCAACTTCATCATCATCATCATCATCATCATCATCATCATCATTATTATAGTGTAAAGAATAGTAAATCAGTTTATTTCAATTTAAATTACACTGCAGCTGAATATCAAACCTTGATTGCTAAATTTATAATATAGAGAATTACCACATAGATCAGTGATAAAACTTAATATCAAATGTACTCACTTTGAGAACTTTGGCATTCACAGATTCTTTCTCTTTGTAAAAAAACCGAACCATTTGAATAGTAAGGTATGCAGGCAAGCGACTTATCTTGGACTAGAAGAAGAAAAGCATTTACCAGAATCAGTGGGCATGAAAAGCTAGAGAAATTTAAAGCAGGGGCCTTAAATGCATGAAAAAATAGTTACCATAAAAAGACAAAATAAATATCGGGTGCACAGGTTTTCAAACCAAATGGTATAAATAATGCAAGTTAGCTCTATTTGTGTCATACTACTCTCTTTCTATCCCCTGAATATATACATTGTGGAGATACAGCTTATTTACAAAACATTACTTGCTTTTATAGATATATGAATACATACAAACATATTTATCAATTTGTATCCTACCACAATCATGAAGTGATTCTAGGTAGCCAACTGATTACGATGAAGAAGTTTAGAATAGGGAAGTCATATGACAATCTCTATAGCATAACAAAAGTCCATCTGTTTTTATTTCAGGGACTTTTAAATCTTGCTTTACTTGTATATATCCAACCCTTAAAATAGCAGATCGTAAGTAGAGTTCCATTACTATAAAGGGATATTACAAAGGTACGCTCACCGTTTTTAAATAAAGGGCATTCCTTTGCAATGTTGGTGACAATTTAGTTATTTCTTCTTGAAGACGCTACAAGAGAAATATATTGAAAAAGATAACAAAAATTAGAAGTTGTGCAAAATTAAGTATGACATTTCATGTGTCCTTTTTAAAATTCTATGCAGCACTTTAAATGATAATATAAATAAAAATAATTTTAATTTTATTACTGAAATCTGAAAGTATTTTTCAAGAAATGAAGGAAAACACAATAGCATAGAACACAGGTGTCAAACTTGTGAGGTCACATGATGTGTCGCGACGTATCGTGACTTTTTCCCCCATTGCCGTCAATGGGGTGGACACGGTTTTGGTGTGCACATCTGGCCCGCGCGGGCCGGCAGTTTGACACCCCTGGCATAGAACCAAAAAACTTTTTATGCTCATGTAATTTGCATTCATCTAGTGAAATTTTGATTACTTTTTGCTGCCAACAACCACATGTACTTCCATGAGCTGAAGGGAGGTGGAAGGAAAAGTAATATAGCAAGGGTGGGCAATTTGGATGTTGGATTCAAAATTCAAGTAGCTCCAGTCAATATGGCCATATCTTCCAGGCTAATGACAGTAACAGTCTAGCAACAATTGGGGAAGCAAGGTTTTCTCTTTCCTATACTATCAAATGAATATGGCACGGAGCAACAATTGGGATTTAAAGGCAGCTGTATATAAGTCCTTACAGGTGATATATTTTTTCCCCAGGATTATGTAGCTGCTTTCCACAGCAGCAATGCAATTCCAGGAAAAGACAACCTTGATTCAAATAGTTGAAAACACATTCTAAGGCACCTTTTTGTCTTGGAGCACACTGTATATTACTTCTCTAGAATATATGAAACATACACTTGGAAATTGAAAAGTATATTTAGAATATTACTGCTTATTTCAATTTTTAATTCTTATTTTAACACTTCATGGTTTTTTTTTAAAAAATGGAAGAAATGTGTTAAATGAATGTTCAATGTTACATAATGTCTTAGAAAACAAAATATCAGAAAAGTCCACCAATCTTAAATTTCATGTTCAAATCTATTTCTTCTTGAAAACTCTCTTTGGGACCAAGCTACAAAAAGTGCTTGAATAAAGATGCCATGGTAACTCACCAATTTAAGACCCGTGAAAAGATATTTAACTTCTTGATTGATAAAACAACTAAGCTGGAGTTGATTCTCTCTTCCTTTCGTGACTTCCTCCTCTTCTGCTTCTGTGCATTTCATGCTTCACAGAATATTAAGGACCAAAAATGAAAAGTACCGCACTACTACTAAGAATTGAACTTAATGATGTGCAAACAGTTATCTCGCTTTCAGAAAGCTTAAATTGCTGCAACAAAACAACAGTTCTTTTTTTATATATGTATATATTTTATTAATTTTTATAAGATAACATTCTTTAGTATTTAGCAAACAGCATGTTGACTGGATTCATGTGTTTAAAAAACAATCAGTAATAATTAGTTTCTATATTTTCATAATCGATATGTTAGTTAATAATATATTTCTTGAATCTTCTCTAACATTAATACATATTTAATGTTACATAGTACATAATACGTTCCTTTCTCTCTAGCTCGTTTTTCTAGCCATTGATAAAAATTGTCCCATGTTCTAAAGTATACTGAATTTTCTTTCTAATGTCAATCTGTTCATTTCAGCACAATCTAAAATTTTCTTAATTAATTCTTCCTCCGTTGGTAGATTTTCATTTTTCTAATATTGAGTAAATACTATTCTTGCTGCAGCTAATACATGCAAAATTAAGTATATACATTCTTTCTCATAGTTTCCTACTATTATGCCTAACAAAAACAATTCTCGCTTAAAGTTTTTAATCATTTTCTCTAACCATATGTGTATATTTGACCAAAATCTTTTAGCTTTAGGGCATGTCCACCAGATATGATAGTAAGTACCTGGTTTTTGTTTACATTTCCAACACTTACTAGACATATTTTAAACATTTTTGCTAATCTCACCAGTGTTAAATGCCATCTATAAAACATTTCGTATAAGTTTTCTTTATAGGTCACCGCTTTCGTTATTTTAGAGTTTTTTTCCCCATAAGCTTTGCCAATTTTCTAATTCTCTATTATATCCAAAGTTCTTTGCCCATATTATCACTGTTTCTTTTACTTGTTCATCTTCTATCTTTAAGCTTAACAAATGTTTGTAAAGGTTTTAATCAGTTTTTCATCTGTTTTCAGCAGTATCTGGTCAAATTCTGTCTGTTCTTTGTAAGATCCCATTATTTTAACATCTTTTTCGTATCTCATTTGAATTTGCAAATATGGCCACCATGATAAATCAAAGCCCTGTTCTTCTAAATCTTGTCTATATTTCAATTGCCCTTCATTGTCCAGAATATCTTTATAGGTCACAACTTTCTCGTAATTAATCAAGTTTGGGTAAGCAAACGCTTCCATTGTTGAAAACCATCCAGGTATTTTAAGATAAATTTTCACTTTTATTTTTTCCCATTCTAAGAAAAATGCATTTCTTATATAATGATTTTGAAAATATCTATCTTTTTATTCTTCCCATACCACAGAAAGGCATGCCATCCAAGTTGTAGGTCGTGCCCCTCTAGGTATAGTAATCTTTTATCTCTAAGCATTATCCACTCTTTTATCGATGTTAATACAATTGCTTGGTAATATAGCGTCCAGTCCGGCAGTCCAAATTGCCCATTTTCTTTCACTTCTTCTAGCATTTTCAGTCTTTTTTTCCTTGCCAAATAAATTTCAATATTATTCTGTTTAGTTTATCAAAAAAGGTTTTTCCCAATATTATAGGTATTGTTTGAAATAAAAAATAGTATTTTTGGTAAGATATTCATTTTCACTGTTGCTATTCTCCCCGGCATCGAAAGTTGTAGATTTTTCCACTTTTCCAGATCTAGTTTTATTTGTTTTAATAATCTTACGTTGTCTTCTTTTATTGTTGCACATCTTGCTGTTAAATGGATTCCCGAATATTTAACTTTTTTAACTATTTGAAGGGGGTTTTTGCTAGTTGATTTTTTTTTGTTTTTCTGTAAGATTTTAGTTAGCACTTTAGTCTTTTCTCTATTTATTTTCAACCCTGCCACTTCTCCAAATGTTTCTATTTTTTCCATAAGCTTGATGTTTGTTTCAAGCGGTTCTTCTAATATAAAAACCAAGTTTGCAAACACTTGTTTATATTTTTCATCTTTTATCTCCAGTCCTTTAATTTCTATATCTTGCCTGGTGTTTCTATTCAATACTTCCAGTATTAATATAAATAGTAATGGGGATAGTGGACATCCCTGTCTTGTGTCTTTTTTAATATTAAAATTTTCAATAAAATATCCATTTATAATTACTTTAGCTGTTTGTTTATGATAAATTGTTTTGATTATGTTTATAAAGTTTTCTCCAAAGTCCATTTCTCTAGTTGCTGGAACATAAATTCCCAATTTACATTATCAAACGCCTTCTGTGCATCTATAAATATTAATGCCATCTATTTCCCTGGGTGAGTTTCATAGTACTCCAAACATCTAGAATCATTCTTAAGTTATTTTTTATTTATCTTTTAGTGGAAAACCATTTTGGTCTATATGTATAAATTCAATCACAAATTTCTTTAGTCTTTCTGCTATTATTGAGGCAAAAAAATTATAATCTACATTTAATAACAATATTGGTTTTTTATTTGCAACAAGTCAGAATCTTCTTTAGGTATTAAGGTAATGTTAACTTCTATCCATGTATTTGGTATTTTAGCCTCCAAAAGTATTTCAATATACAGTTCTTTCATTATTGGGCTTAATATATCTTGCAAGGATTTATAAAGCTCTGCAGGTAGTCCATCTGGGCCCCTGGTCTTGTCATTTTTTTGCCTTTTTATGGCCTCTGTAATCTCCATCATTGATATTTTTCCATTTAATATGTTTTGAATATTCTCTGGAATTTTTGGTAAATCTGCTTTTTTTAGGTACTGCTGTATTTTTTCTTTTGAAATTTCCTCTGCATTGTAAAGTATCTCGTAAAAGTCTTTAATAATATTTTTAAATTGTGTCATTTTGAAACTGTAATTCACCTTTTAGGTCTTGCAACTTATTTATCAGTTTTCTCTTTTTCTTTTTTCAGTGTATTTGCTAACCATCTCCCCGGCTTATTGGCATTTTCAAAAAAGTTATTTAGTCCTTTTAATCTGTTGAGCCATTATTTACGCCTCTACTAGGTTTAGTTTATGTTTTATTATCTCCATTTGTTTTTTAAGTATTTTCTTTTGTGGGTCTATTTGTAGTACTAGTTCTGATTTTCTAAATTCTTCCTTCAACTTTAACTGTTGTTGTTTTCTTTGTTTTTTTAGCAGTATAAGTTATAGCCAGCCCTCTAAAATATGCTTTAGCTATATCCCACACATTTTAAAGTGATGTATCTTCTTTCTTATTTTGAAAAAAAAGTCAATTTCCTTTGTTGCTAGTTGTATAAATTCTTTTTCTTTCAATATAGATTTGTTCAGGGACCATCTTAGTTTTTTCATGGCTCCTCTCCAGGTCATCTTTATTGGATTATGATCTGCCCAGATATTAGTTTCTATCTCTACTTCCTGTATCATCGTGCTAATTTCAGAGGACATCCATATCATATCATATCAATTCTATTTGTGTCTATTTGTGTCTATTTGAATAAAATGTATATTGCAATTTTTTTGGATTTTTTTCTCTCCATGTCTTGAATACAAATTTCTTCTGCCATTTTAGAAAAGGCTTTAGGTAATATATTTCTTCCTTTCTTCCCTATTTTAGTGCTTTTATAGTCCAAAGTTCCATCTGCTGTTGCATTAAAGCTTCCCATTATACAAAGATTTTGATATTCCAATTCAATTTTTTTAATGTAATTTTTGATTAAATTATTCTTGTTTATCATTTGGTGCATATATTGCTACCATCAGTATCTGGTTTTGGTCCATTATTATTTTTACCAATAATATTCTTCCCTCTTCATCTGCATAAATTTGTTTAGGGTTCATTGTTTCTTTAATAGAGCTGTTCCTCTTTTCTTTTGTTGTGCTAATGCAAAATGGAGTTTGCCAATTTTTGGTTGTTCTAACAACTTATAGTATTGTCTCTTAATATGTGTTTCTTGGAGACAAATTATATCTATTTTTAATTTTTGTAGTCGTGTACTTTTTTTCCCCTTCTCCATCTCTTTCAATTATATTTAGGTCTTAATCTTCTAATCGATCTTATCTGTCTCTGTTCTCTTGGTCTTGCCCCTTCTTCTGTATTTGTATTTTTAGTTTCTTCTTCTTCTCTTGGTTTGGCTACTCCTTCTATTACCATCTCTTCCTGTCTCTTTGTTTCTCTTGCTGTACCAGATTCAAAGTCACCTTCTTCCATGAACGCTTTATGGTTGTCATAGAATTCCATTGCTTTAAGTGTCGTGTCCAGTCTGTATCTTTTCATATTCCAATAAATTAAAATCCCTTCTGGGATCAGCCATCTAAAGTTCACTCCTTTTTCAATTAATTTTCTGGTTAAAAATTGATATTCTCTTCGGGACTCTCTTATTCTCCTAGGGATCTGTTTGAGGACTACAATTTCTTTTCCTTTATATTTCAAAGGGTCATCTCTCACTCTTCTCAGGATCTTATCTCTTACAGATTTTCTAAGAAATCTAACATGTACTTCTCTAGGAACTTTATTTTTTCTCGCGTAATTTGAGTTAACTCGGTATATCTGATCTAATTCTACTTCCATTTCCTGTTTCCCGATTTCTAATGCATCAGCCAGTAATTCCGTTATCAGATCTACAAGGTTCTCTTCCTTGTCTTCCATTATGTTTTGAAATCTTAAGAAGTAAGAAGCCTTTTCCATTTCCATGACTGCTATTGAGTCCTTTAATTCTCTATTTATTTGCATCAATTTCTGATTTTTATCTTTTAATTCTTCTAATTTTTTGTCAACCTCTGTTGATTTATCTTCTATTTTTTGAATCCTATGTTCATTTTTTGTGACCATCTGTTTAAAATTTTTAAATTGAGAGTCTATATTATCAAGTTTTTGGTTCATTTTATCAATGTAATTTTTCATCTCCTCATAGATTTTCCTTGCAGTTGCTGTAAGAGTGGCGCTTGTCTCTTGGATTGCTTGTAGTATCGCTTGTGTCTCTTTCTGGAAGTAAAACAACAGTTCTTATAACAGCATCTTAATGACACTAACCTGTTCTTTAGATAACTATTGGGGTTTTTTATAAGCTAGCATAAAGGGTAATGAAACATTTGCAAGAAAACAAGCAAGCTCAGAGAGCACCAACAACCCCTCATTTCAACCCTGAGCTACAAATATTCTCCTTCATTGGTAGCATAAACGTTTCTTTAAAAACAGCTTTATAATTTATAGAAGCACTTAGCTACCAATTTCAGAGTATACTCTTAATAAAGATTATCCCTTTAGTAAGTAAAATGTATAAAACAAATCCTACATATACTAATTGCATTACCATAAGCATACTTTATTATTCCAGAACGTTTAGGATACATAGTTTCAAACTCAATACTGAAAAACTGGTCAATTAAGCTTTTCTTTTTAGGAGGTGCTGTTGCTGCTGTTCCTGCTGCACCTGAAACTGAAGAGTCAGTCTGTAAAAGCAAACAAATATGTAAGCACCAATTCAAACTGCTTATACTTTACTTTTACAATTCTGTCTGTTGTACTTTTAAAACAAGATAAATGTGACCAAGGAGAAAAAATATGTATGGGTTACTTTGAACAAAACCTGGAAAACATAGATCTTGTTCAATTCTATATCAAGCAGTCTAAATCCAAAACTGGCTAGAAAAAGTAGCTTGGGCAGATATTCCAAGCAACTTTTTAGTTCAAATTGGTAGCTTGCACTATATCAACTCAGTGTTTGGGATTCCCAAAGTTGTTTCCAAGCATCGATGCAGCACCCATCAGAAACTCTTTAGAACATAATGAAAGAACAGTTTGTTAGACCAGTCAAAGGCTCAACTAGTCTAACATTTTGTTTCTCACAATGGCGAACCAGATGGTCTGGGCTCTAACAAACAGGAGATGGCCATATGTCTCTTCCCCTGTTTTCCGTCCAGCTGGTATACAAGTGCTAACCTGGATCTAATACTGAAATCTTCAAAACTAATTCTGCCTGACAGACCTGTCCTCTATGAGTTTTTCCATTTGCCTTTAAGCAAGCAACCATGTCTGCATCACGGTAACCAATTATGCAGATAAATTATATGCTTTATTAATAAGCATTTTTGTCTGTTCTTAATCTTTTTGCCATCAGTTCTCTTGGATGACCCATAGTCCTATATAGCATTTTGAGTAGAATAATTTTCCCCTATCCACTCTTTTCATGGCACTTGGTCACCTTTTTTTTTAAGCTAAAGAGTTCCCAAACATTCAAACCTTATATTGTATGGAACTTAGTTTGCCCCAGTATGGATTTTTTTATTTATACTGAAACAGATTGTCATTTGGCTAACTATGAACCCAATTTAAACAGATTCCTTTGGAATTTTTCACAATCTAGTTTTCCCATACCCTGAATAATCTAATATTATTTATATCTATTTCAACTCACTGCATACCAATTCATGAAAAAAAAAACTGGTCCCTTCCCAGTGACAGATTAATCCAGTAGGGATTCAAAGGGAATTTGGGGTCATTCCTCAAACTCTGCTTCAATTCCCAGCTGAGACCTTAGTCACTGCCTGGAATGGAACATTTGATAGTAGCCCTAAATTGGATTGCACCTGTGCTACCTATGTGGCTCTAGACAGTTCACAACCACATAAAAAGCCATAAAAATACTTGAGAAAAACGTACCTTTAAAAACAGGTTAAGACTTGCAAGTAAATCAGGTAGGTGACTGATGGCCCTGTTTCATTTAACCAGATTCCTTCTTGTGAAGGAGTTGAGGTAGCTCTTGTAGGCTTGCCAAAAGGACTCTTCTAGGCATTTGTTAGACAAATTTGGTTTGATATGCTTGGAACTAGACTCTAAGGTAGGCAGTTACAATGCCTCAATTTTTATTCTTGGAACTGGATTATTTTTAATTTTAGTTAGAGGTTTTTATATTGTTTGTATACTGATTGTTAAATGTATTTAAAATGGGTGGCCATATACATTTTCTAAATAAAAATTAACAAAGCATATCTATATATAACATAACTGTTATTTTATGTTTCGATAACGCTATTTGAGCATAACAATTTTCTTTGTAATACAGATAGTCCTCAACTTATTATCAGAATTGAGCCCAGAATTGACCCTAATAATTTGTTGTAGTTGTTAAGTTGAGGCATCATGTGACTGGATGTGATTTTCTTTTATGAATTTAAATATATTTTTTCAGAGAAGAGATCCACAGGTTTCACAGATTCTCAAAAAGGTCCATGGAATAAAAAGATTAACTCCTGTTTTAGGCATTTTCAACAACTTACCTGCAATCAAATCATATTTTTATTCCTGTTAAATATTGCCAATATTATTGACTATACAAATTCAGGTATAGCCCAGAGTTAGTCTCAGTTATTTCCATACAGTAAATACTTACTTCCATTACTGCATCACCTTCTATACCTTCTAACTTTTGCTGCAGTACTCGCATCATCTGTACCCAGCATTCATTGGCATCCTAAGGAATAAGACAAAGATAAAACTAGATCACTGGAATACAACAAAAATATATTATATATACATCATATAAAAACACAAACACGTTTGTGCACACAGGTGCATATATACATAAATGAAAAACACTTTCTTACTTTATTCTAAAATGTTTTATTCAGCAGCCAGGACTAGAAGCTGCTAAGGAATCATACAAATATAGCTATTAATTACCAATGTGGAAATGATAAAAAAGATATATTTTTATATAAAATATGCAGCCTTCAGAAAAGAAATTTAAAAGTATCTACCTGTTGAAGATATTGGCCTTGATCTCCTTTTTCTGCAAACTGAGGAAAGGCCATGTGTAAAAATTGGAGAAGAATGATGGGAGGGATACTGGAGGAAGTTTTGTCCATAGAATCAAATAAATCTCTTAAAGCTTAAAAATAAAATAAAAAACAATAAATGCAAGGTAATATAATATATGCAGCATATTCCTCAAATGCAAACTCTTTATCTCATACATAATACAATTACATTTTGTAGCAAAAGACTATTTAAATATATAAATGCACTGTCAGTCTATTTAAGAAATATTGTACAATTGATTATATCATGCAAGTGAAACAATTATATTATTGTATGTAAAAGTTTTATACAGGTTAGAACAGCTATTGGGGTAGAAACTGCTGTTGATAAGCAATGCATTCATTAAAAAAGTCACATGACCATGTCGCTTAGCAATGTTAATTATGGTGGTCCTGGTTGTTGTCATTAAGTGAGCACCATTAAGCCATTAAGCAAGGACCTCCAGTGATTTCAACTTCCAAATTCCCACTGGCTTTCCCAATGACTTTGCTTGTGGAAAGCAAGCAGGGAACATCAGAAATCATGATCATATGACAGCAGGGATTTATGCCAGGGAAAGGTATAAATCCTTCTTATTCAGTATCATTGCAGATTTGAACAGTTGCTGCTTATCTTAGACCAGGGATAGCAACCTTAGTTCTTTTATGACTCGTGGACTTCAACTCCCAGAATTCCTGAGCTACGAGTCATAAAAGAGCCAAGGTTGCCTACCCCTGTCTTAAGACATTTATTTTATGTAAGTCATTTAATCCTAAACCATAACTGCATATTACTGGTGCAGCTTCAACTGTACATTACAAAAATGACTCATGTCAATCTACTTTCAAAGTGAGACTCTAGTGGAACAAAAGCAAATCAATAGGCTAATAACCATGTACAGGTAGTCTTCACTTTAAGACTATAATTGAGCCTGCAATTGTGGTTGTTAAGTAGTGATGGTTATAAAGCAGGTCATCATGTGACCCTGCCCAATTTTACAATCTTTTTTGCAGTGGTCAAGTGAACACGGCAGTCATAAAGCAAACACAGGTTGCTTTTGAAGAGTCTCTTTTCAAGGTTTGCTGTAACTACGAACAGTTGCTAAGTGACCAGTTGTTAAGTCGAGGACTACATGTACTGTAAAACTAATATAGGAAGTTAATTATCATCACATATCTGACTTAGTTCTTATCCAACCTAGCATAAGGCCACAACAAAACAAATGTATGTATATTCCCTTGTTAGCAATTACCTTCAGCCCATCATCTAATAATAAGTTCTATACATGCAACTTTAACTGTGCTGAATGTTGCATAGTAATGTAGCAAGATTTCAACAACTTGACAGATAAAACACTGTTTCCCTGCACATTAACAGAACACTGAAAGAATGAACGAACAGATTGGGCAAGATTAACCTAATAAACCAACTAATCAAATTTTCTGCATCCATTCAAGAGATCTAGCTAGAGTGGTGCCAAAAAAGGAGAAACGTAAGCAATTCTACAGAGTAGCCAATGAACATACCGTCCCAAAATCTGATAACAGCATATTCAATATTTGATTGTTCTTGATTTGTTTTTTTCTTAAATGAAATGGCATAAATCATAATATCCTGATCAAGGGCAATTGTCAAAGCAAGAACATCCAATGTTAATGGGAACCATGACAGCAATAAAGTAAACAAGCAGCATTCATTTTCCAATGTTTCAAGTATTTCTGGATTTTAAAAAGCTGCAAATTTCAAAAGGATTTTTTTTTAAAGTGATCAATATTTGGCTACAATTCAAAAAGTGGTAACTAAAACTCAAAATCTATAAAATACTTTAAATTGTGCTAGGAAAAAAACAATTCTGAGCTCAATTCTGAGCAGTATACTGGATGTTTTATCTGGGGTAGCTAAATTATATCAGAAAACTCTGCTTTGCTCTTGAAATACAAACCTGCAGTAATATACTGAGCAGAGGCCATTTCCCCTGAAGCTCTTAAGGCACCAGCATACCTAAAAATGTTTTAAAAATATAGTTAGATTGGCCCTGGAATCAACATAATATAGAAAGTTAAAATGGCTTTTATCTGGAAACTGAGATTCATCTGTGAGATTTTGACCATAACTAAGAAAGTTGTAAGTTGTAACTACAAAATCAAGAAGATTTGGAATTCTTACATTTTGGAAGCCTTAGATAGGCTGGTTACCATCATAACTGAATGCACACTTTAGATGCATATAAATAGAAAATGCACATTCAGATTTGGAGAAAGATATATTAAGTTTGAAACATGTAGAGATTGTATTAGCTTTAGTTGTTTTAAGGCAGGGGTCTTCAAACTTGGCAACTTTAAGACTTGTGGACTTTAACTCTCAACTGGCTGAAGAATTCTGGGAGTTGAAGTCCACAAGTTTTAAAGTTGCCAAGTTTGAAGACCCCTGTTTTAAGGTTTCACTGAAAGATACGATTGACCAGGTATGCCCAATTTTTTGCACCAACTGTACATCTTGCTTTCATATAAGGATTGACACATTCAACCATTCAGTTAGCATTCTTTTAATAGTTCAACCATTCATTTATTATAACCAAGTAAAGATAGTCCTCAACTTACAACTTTTCATTTAGTGACTGTTCAAAGTTACAACAGCACTGAAAAAGGTGATTTATGACAATTTTTCACACTTATGACCGTTGCAGCATCCCCATGGTCATGTGATCAAAATTTGGATACTTGGCAACTGGTTCATATTTATGATGGTTGCAGTGTCCCAGAGTCATGTGATCATTTTTGTGACCTTCTGACAAGCAGTCAATAGGGAAGTCAGATTCACTTTACAACTATGTTACTAACTTAATAACTGCAGTGATTCACTTAACAACTGTAGCAAGAAATGTCGTAAGATGGGGCAAAACTCATTAACAACTGTCTTAAAGTGTTGGACTAAATTGTGGTCATAAGTCAAGGACTACCTCTAAAAGAAGGAATATGTGAGCTGAAATATGGTTGCAACTAAAAAGCCTTGCGTGCTTCTCACTACTTTGCATCAAATGAACACATCAGACTAGTTGTATAGATCAGACCAAAACCACCTCTGCCGCCAATTCTATTCTATTCCTGCAGAAGCCAACAATATGTCATAGAGAGCTCATGAGGTAGAAATGGCTGTAATAGCGATATCTCACTCATATTCCCAGCAACTGAAATAAACCTTCTGACTTCTTTATTAAAGGAAATATATGGTATATACTAGTAGCCACTGATTGCCTTGTCCTCCCTCCATAATGAAATCTAATTTATAATTAAATATATCCAAATGATACTATCTTTACATCTTGTAGCATTCAATATTTAACCATTTGATTTTGAAGAAGTGTGTTTCAATATAATCCCGTTCAGCTATTTAATTAGATTGTCCCAATACCAGTATTTTGAAGAAAAAGTTCTATTTTGAAAATAAGGAGGAAATTCCTTACCCATTTACCCAATCCTATATCTTATTCCACTGCCTTCTCCAGTAACTCTAGTAGCCAGATAACCAATAACTTCTCCAGATGAAACAACTCTTAATTTTACTTTTAATTTTTCTTAAAAATTAGCTTTACTGTTGGTTGACATATTCAACTGCTTCTATTATGTATATTTTACTATATTTATTATGTTTAGAGTCAGTTTGGTCTAGTGATTAAAGCACCAGGCTAGAAATCAGGAGACCATGAGTTCTAGTCACTCCTTAGCCAGTAAAACTGGCTAAGTGACCTTGGGCCAGTCACTCTCTCTCAGCCCAACCGACCTCACAGGGTTATTGTGGGCAAAATAAGAAGAGGAAGGTGTGCTGGATATGATCACCTCCATGATTTACTTATAAAAATAATAAAGGTGGGATACAAATAAATAAATAAATAAATATAAAAACATGATAATTTGTAAATATACATGAAACATGAAACAAAGAGCCAGTAGCTTACATCTAAATTCCACTCAAAAAAGAGGGCTTTCTTTTTTTCCCTTTCATTGCAGTCCATTGTAGCTCCTAAAAAGCTGCCCCTAAAGGTCAGGGAATCCTCTGAAACAATCTAAATGTGTATGGGAAGCAACGTAAGGACAGAAAAGGTAGAAATTGGGGAGGCCAACTGTGTGAGCAAAAACATGCTCTGCCTCTTTAGAAGCATTTTTGGATATAAATCATGAACTTCAAGGATAATTTATTCCATAAAAGGTTGCTTAACCAAACACTTCATCCATCTAAAATGCTTTAAAGTGAGATCACCTCTAAAATCTCCCTTTTACATACATAATCCTTGATAGTCCTATATTTTAAAGATGCTATCATAGTTAACCAGAGTTGTGCCCAGAGAGACTTTGTAGAATGAGATGGTGGCATATAAACTTAATAAACAGAAACAGTTAACATTATTTGACTTCTTGTAGAATTTACTGAGTAGAAACAGAAAAAGTAACATTAAGCATGAAAAAGCAATTTTAAGTATATGCCAGATAAATTTTGCTAATACTTTAGTATCTTCACTTTTCAGTGTACTACAGTCTGCAGCAATGATGTTTAAAATATGGTATCAATACTTCTTGAAACTGATCAACTCTGGTCACTAATCAAGATAAGATGTTAAAACTTTATGAAATAAATAGTGCAGGAACAAAAATCATTTTTCTAAATAACTCTTTAATACAGAACTCTCAATTCCACTTGCAGAATAGATTTCAACACACACTGGATTCCTATTATAGTTCTACCACAAAATTTGAATTATATATTTCAATTTTTCATTTGAAATCTAAAATTAAAAATAAAATTTACTACTTAAAACTTATTCTAGCTTCCCTTTTCTATTAAAAATACTACTAGCTACAATTCATATTTAAAAAATGAATAAAATTATCAGCATTCTATTTATAGTTATAAAACCTACGTACCTCTTAAGAGCTTCTTTCAATTCTGGCACAGAGCGAATACACTGAACTGTAGCATTCATATAACAAGTATTCCCAAGATTTGTTAGGCCACACGGTAATTCCATCTGTCACAGAAATATTAAAAATATTTGCTTTATATTAAATATTGTATTTTTAGAAATGTTTTTTGAGCATGACATCTCATTGTTGAATAAGATATTTGGGCCAGTTCCCGCAAATGCTGCATTTGGCCGCAATGAGATCTGTTCTGAGTTGCATTTCATTTGGACTATTATTTTATTTATTTAATTTGGATGCCAGCTGACTGCAACATACTTTGAAGACTATTCAGAAATATCTGAAAGAGCATGTTTTCCAGAATTAAGCTGCCTGTTCACTGTAGCTGGAACCTATATTAATCCCTTTTTGAAAAAGAGAAAGAATACTTTATTTTTTCAGAATTTTTAATGTTTGGTTAGCCAGCTATTCTTTTGTTTATCAATTTTAAATTGTTATATTTCAAAACAGAAAATTAAAATTACTAGGCAATTTGTGTGTGCGTGTGTGTGTGTGTACCTCCCACTTCCCAAAGATTCTGGGCAGTTCACAAAAAAAAAACAGGAAAAATAATAAAACCACATAACAATAAAAAGCAGGGAAGTTAGGTGGGTATACAGAGGCATGATCATTACTGCATTTGGGACATTTGAAGCTGTTGGAGAGTGCTGCAGTAATAAGCTGTGAAGTGACCAGGGTATGATTGACTGTAGGACCTTCCTATCTAGAAAAATGTACAACTGGCACATCAATTGAAGATTGGGAAGGTCTTCCTAGCTGTAGCTGCTATCTGCTCGCTGAGCAGGAACTGTACATAGAGAATGAGAATATTCTTCCTCCCCCCCAAGAAAAGCTAGTTTTTGCATAAAATAAGCCACTTAGTAAAAATCAAAAGAGTTACTAATACAATGGCTTACATTCATCAAATAGCAATGATTTGAACACAGAGAGCAACTATCACCTTTCGAAGAAATTCAGCTCACTCAGAAAAAGCAAAGAGAGGCATTGTTTGAGAAAAATGTGTTTCAATTCAGAACCCCCGTTTCTTGGTTTGAAAACTAAAGATGTTTATAATATACCGTAGATTTTTTCCCCCCAATCATGTCCAATTCTCATAGACTGCCTGTACATGTCCCTACAGTTTTCTTGGCAAGGTTTCTGAGAAGTGGTTTGCCACTGTTCCTTTTTAGAGTTGAGAGAAAGTGACTGGCCCAAGATCACCCAGCTGCCTTCATGCCCAGATTAAGACTAGAAAACTCAGGGTCTCACTGTTTCTGGCCTGATACTTAAACAACTACCCCAAAGTGGATGTCTATTGTATATATTAATACTCATTAAATTTGAGGTCATGCACATTTCAGCATTCAAAATCATGAGCATAATGAGAAGATTAGGCTTACTGCCGAGGCTAACTGTTCTTCTGTCATATCTTCAACAAAAACAGGCCGGGCTACTGGTTCTTCAGGAAGAGCATCAGCAGAGCCCATCATTAATAAGGTCATCCCCTATTGAAAAGGTGTAATAGATTTATCAGCAGATGCTTTAAAAAATTAAATACAAACACATACATTAGTCTTCAGGAAGCTAGTTTTAATATATAAGTTCAAAAGCAATTTTGATTCTTTATGTTAAAGGGTATTGTGACATATACAAATTTAAATTATGGTTATTTTATTGCCTTTTGAAAAAAGTGTAAACCACTAATATATATCATTCTGTTCCTTAAGGAACCAAAGTATTTTGGTTACTCTTAACTTGCTGAAAAGTTATTCCTCTTTTTTCTAGTACAGGGGTGTCAAACTGCCGGCCCATGAGCTGGTTGCATCATGTGGAGGCCGCGCCCACCCCAGCTCCGGCAATGCAAAAAAAGTCATCATACGTCGTGACACATCATGTGACGTGGTTCAGTTTGACACCCATGTTCTAGTTCACCTACAATAAAAATCAAATTATATCAGCAATCACATTCGGGTTCACATTTTTTATTTCGTTTGTCTCCGAAAAGATGTTAAATACATGTAAAGATGTTATAATACTAAAAGCAGTATTTAACTCTTTATAGCTATAGACTTAGAATTTAAAAAGTAAGGCACTATCTGAATCTTCCTTCTACTCTTCCCCATTCCCAATCACATCATACTTTGCATCATTGAAACCACAGAGAAGAGATAAACCCTGCTCTATGAAGCTGTTAGGTATAGAAAACATCCAAACCATTATAAATATCTAATGCAAACACTGTGTAAATACTTACAGTTTTTATTTTGATATTACCCCAATCATCATCCTATTTGAAAGAAAGAAAATAAATGTAAATTTTTCGTAATAATAGTAAGATGACCGAACAGATTCAACAAATACATCAACAGCTAAAGACAAAATCAACAAAGGTATTTAGATCTCATAGTAAAAGCCAAAGATTCCTCAGAAAATGTACAAAAATAATTTGTTATTGTTTAATTCATAAATTCTATCAGAATGCCAATATGATCATTATTGCCTCAATACACTAAATGTGTCATCATACAACAGCAAGTTGTATGTGATAAAATATCCAACTCTACCTTTAAAGTTCCACCTTTCACCATCACTTTCTGTCTGTCAGGTTGAACGCCAGTCAAAGCAAAAAGCTGTGCTTTGAATACCATTGGAGGCTCATCTGTATTCAGCTCCACTCCATCGAATTTTTCTTTGCCCCATTTTACATTAACTGAAAAACAAAGATTTGAGGTGTAACACCAACACTATAAAATTAGTACTGAAAATTAGACATAATTATGGCTCCTGATTTGGCAGCAATGATTAGACATTTAAATTATAAAAATTAAAGTCATACAAACTTATATTAGGAATGCCCTTCCTAAAAAAATATACTTGTTTTGGCTATACTCCCAACTGCCTGTACTGTCAACAGACATGAATATTCTGCAATTTGTAACAAGAGGAATCTTTATTGAAATACCAAGTTACATTCGTACAACATATTGCTAAAACTGATAACACCAATGTCTAAGGAAGCATGTATCACATGCTATTCCTACATTACTTCTATATGGGTAACATTTGGCTATATAGGAGTTGAAATAATATGGAATGAATACAATCCCCTTCCCCTTCTTCTTTTATGCTTCTCATCCAACATAATTCTGTGGGAAACCAACACTCTGTATTAACTGAACTATTCTGTTCCATGACCTATTTGATCTTTTAAAAATCAGCTTTGAAATATGATTGCTTGCTTCTCTTCCCTATAGGTGGTAACATTCATTGCAGGGTATACACAGTATTAATTCTCTAAACAAGCCTTCCCTAACTTTACACTTTTCTTTGTCTGGGGGACTAAGTATTATGCCTGCTAACATACTACTTGGTAATACAAAAGTTAAGAAGATTGGAATCTACAAGTACAGGTAGTCCTCAACTTACGACCACAATTGAGCCCAAAATTTCTGTTGCTAAACAAGACAGCTGTTAAGTTTACCCCATTTTACGACCTTTCTTGCCACAGTTGTTAAGTGAATCTGGTTTCATCATTGACTTTACTTGTCAAAAGGTCTCAAATGCTGATCACATGAACCTGGGACACTGCAACCATCATGAATATAAATCAGCTACCAAGCATCTGAATTTTGATCATGTGACCATGGGGATTCTGCAAACGGTCCTAAATGTGAAAAATGGTCACAAGTCACTTTTTTTCAATGTCATTGTAACTTCAAATGGCTATTAAACAAACGGCTATAAGTCGAAGGACTACCTGTAGTTTGAGAATAACAAATGCACTAGGTCCCAATGTTATAGAGCAGTGGTTCTCAACCTTTTTAATGCCGCGACCCCAACCGGTCGTAAGTCAAGGACTAAACCGGTCGTAAGTCGAGGACTAACCCGTCGTAAGTCGAGGACTACCCAACCGGTCGTAAGTCGAGGACTTTCCCTGCCCGGGAGCGCCGCGCATGCGTGGTTCTGCCCCCTGCGTCGGCCGAGGCATAGCTGGCAAGCGGCAGAGACGGAGCAGGCCGACCACCAGCTGGCCCAGCCCAAGGGAAGTAACGCACCCGCCAGAAAAGGGAAAAAAAATGGCGGACAAAAAAAATGGCGGACAGCCTTGCTTGGCGACCCCCATGAAATGGTCGATCGACCCCAAATGGGGTCCCGACCCACAGGTTGAGAACCACTGTTATAGAGATTCATCTTTACCTTTTGGCAACATATTATATGAGAATGGCAAGAGCCTCAAGTCCCTGAAACAGTTGAGTGACACAAGTACTTCAGTTTTTTTCTCCCTGCTATATTACTGACATCAGATCCAATCCCCTATTTTGTTCAATATATGATCCTTGCTAATCTTCACGTGCACTCATAATTGTAAGCATGAAAAAAAATAAAATAAAAAATAAAAATTACTCTGTTCGAGTTCCACACTGCAGGTTTGCTCCAAAGAAAATCCGGGCTCTAATACGGCCAAGTACTACTCTTCAAAATCACTCAGGGTAAATCAAGGCCTGTGCAATGTTGCGACGCCAGAGCCAGCCTTGACATACGCAACCAACCACCCCCCCTTGGGCAGGTTTATTTTCTCCTTGCCCTTCCTCTTCCAGTCGATGTTTTCTATCTTCCCCATCAAGGCAATCCTTCCTTGACAGGGCGGCACGTAAGCACGCCGTCTACCCCGGTCTCCCTTCGGCACAGCCCTTCTCTAGCCGTACAGCTCCGGAGGAAGAAGGGGGGGGGGGAGAATCCGGTCGCGCGGACTCGTTTCCTTCCCCACCGCCAGTTCCTGCCTGAGCGAAGGGCAGGAGAGGCGCAAAGACCTCGAGCTTCAGAGGCCCGAGCGGTGAAGCCGAGCTAGGCCCTCGGGAGGGCAGACGGCGGGGTTTAAGTCCCGCCATCGCGAGAGACGGCTGGCCAGACTCACCTGTGAAAAGCGGCATGGCTGGGCGGGTTTAAGCAAGCGAGGGACCGAGCCAGCTAAAGACAGAAGACGGAGCTAGAGCAGCGCGGCACTTCCCTGCCTGCCTCCCTCCCTCGGGGTCTTATTCAAACCGGCCCCTCAGGATGACGCTGCAAGCGCGGGTGGCTGCGCACGCAGCTCCGGAAAAGGCACCGCCGCCTCCTCCCCCTCCTCAGCTCTGCTGCTGGAGGTCCTATTAGGAAGGAAGCGGGGCCTAAGGCTGTTGGGCTGCGTTGCGCTTGAGACGGAGATTTCTCCCGCCCGTTTTTTTTTTTTTCCTCTGCTCTGTCAGCCTTTCTTTTACTGGTTGCGGCAACTGGTGCCACTAAAACAGGGGTAGGCAACCTCGGCTCTTTTATGACTCATGGACTTCAACTCCCAGAATTCCTGAGTCAGCATAGCTGACTCAGGAATTCTGGGAGTTGAAGTCCATGAGTCATAAAAGCCGAGGTTGCCTACCCCTGCACTAAAACAAGGGATTAATCTAATCTCGCCTAATCTAGTCAAATGGGCGGAGGAATTAAAAAGAGTTTTATCGTGCTGTAAAGATAGCGATGTATCGTGGCAAGTCACAATCTGGTTGGGGGTTGTGAGAGTTGAAGCGCAACTCCTTCGGGAACCAGCAAATTTAAAAAGGCTGAATTGATATTAATCTATAGACTCCTACGGATTCTAAATTAATTTAAGACTCAAACGTCAAGACTTTTTCCTTGGCATTATCGAGCCCATGTAAACGGCGTCAATCGAGCCTGTGTAATTTTTTTGTGTATCGAATCAATTCGCAGATTTCCGTAATTGCCACAAATTACTTAAGCAGGTTTTTATTATATCTTATAGTGACCATAATGCAGCGTGAACTACGCAACAGAACATCTTTGTAAATCTGATACACTAGGACAGTAATTTGTGTGGCTTTACCAGCTCTGGCCTGTAATGCAAAATAGCATTTTAGCTATCTGGAGTCTCAGTGGACCTTGGCAGTTCTATTAGACTAATTTAGAAAATGCTATTTATGAAACATTTTAGTATATTCCCAGTGATTTGCAAATTTCTTTCAAATACCTCTTTCACTGCAATGAGAACTTTGTTAAAATGCTTGCAGAGTTAAATGCATTAAAAGGTAGCACCGTGGTAACAATTCATACAAGTATAGTCAAAGTTGAAATGTGTCAACTACTTTTAGAAACCATTTTTAAGTGAACTATATATTATACAACTGAATATTTTCTGTGGTATGGGTAATCTTTGACTTACAACTGTTAGTTTAGCAATTGAAGATACAAAAGCCTTGAAAAAAGTGGCTTATGCAGGCACTTATTACCATGTTTGGTGGACATGTGCCAAAGCAAAGTTATTGAAAAAAGATACATGCCTGGCTAGAAAAGATGTTGGGAGAACACTTAGATTTTAAACCTGAACTTTTTTTATTAGATATAATGCCAGAAAAGACTGGTAAACAAAGCATATATTTGACTTTGCATATTACAAGAGTGGCAAGAATTATATTTGCGCAGTATTGGAAAAATGGAAGGAATACCATCAGATGAAGAAATAATAAAAAAAAAATTAGAATTGTGCGGAGATGGATAGACAGACTCAGAGACTGAAAGAAAAAGAAACAATGAAATATTACCAAACTTGTGACTTATTTTATCGATGGCTAGAGGAAAGAATAAAAGATTAGGAACTAAATATGTATTAGCATATGTTAACTCAGACAGCACGTTTGTTGAACAAATACTATTGAATGTATGGAAAAAATCAATAAAAAAAATTTCTTTAAAGAAAAAAGTGACTTACGACTGTTACAGCATACTCACAGTCATGTGAACAAAATTGGAGCACTTGGCAATGTATCTATGACAGTTGCAGCATTCTAAGGACATAAGAATCATAAGGTGACCAACCGTCCTTTAGGGAGGACAGTTCTTTTGTAAGGTCTGCCCTCCCTTGAAAAGTGTCCTCCTACATGTCCTCCTTTTCGATATTTGAAGATATTTGCAGGGCTTTTTTTTTCTCATAGAACGCTCAGAACGGTGTTCCGGCACCTTTTTTTGATATTTTTTTTCAACTATTGCATGAGCTGTGCTACTCTCGCTATTGGTTTTCGAAAGCCAATAGGAATTGCTGCTGAGCGTGCCAAAACACTCTGCTGGCAAACTTTGCACATGCAAGTTGTCTGTATTATTGTTGAATCACCATTTGTGACTTCTTACTAGCAAAGTCAATGGGGAGCAGGATTTTTCACTTCACAACTGGGGCAAAAACAGTTATAAAATGGAGCACAATGCAATGAAAATTCTGATCCCAACTGTGGTAATATGTTGAGGATTATACTCAATATGATCACAGATCAACTACTACCGTTAATGTTTAATAGGGACAGTAGTAGGGAACTATATAAATGTTATCTATTTTTATTCTGCCTTTATTATTTTTATAAGTAACTCAAGGCAGCAAGCATACCTAATATCCCTATTTTCCCAACAAGACTGAGGATAGGTTGGATTGTGTGTGTGACTGGGCCAAAGACACCAGCCAACTTTCATGCCAACAGATTCCTGGTTTCTAGCCTGATGCTTAATCACTAGACCAAACTGGCTCTTATCAATGTAAATAACAGCCTAATGCTATTATTCATAATTAGGAGTTGATGATTCATTTCCAGTGTTTGGTATAGAAATAAAAGACCAGCGCTTGTTGATATTCTAAAAGGCTTTATGTTTCGGTAGAATATATAGTAGATATAGGCTGGTTGTCATTGTTTTTATATGGCCTAGAGCAGGGCTTTTCAACCTTTTCACCCATTGTACCACTTTTAGGATATGGCAACATCCGAGTACCACCAGTCGCCTAGCAAGATGTCAAAAACTTGATGACCAAAAAAAAAAAAAAAAGGAAAAAAGTGATATAGTACAGGTAGTCCTCGACTTACAACAGTTTGCTTAGTGACTGTTCGAAGTTACAATGGCACTGAAAAAAGTGCCCCCCCCAAGCCACAGCCGAGCAAGACACCTGCCTGCCCGCCCGGCTGCACTCTTCCTCCTGTCTGAGGTTTTCATTGTTGTATTTCTGTTGAGGATTGGCAGCGGGGGTGGGGTGGGGGGTGTTTGGTTTTTATTCCCCCCATCTGCTGGGTGGTTGCAGCAGGTTTTGGTCACTTCACAAGACCCTGTGGCACTGTGACAGTCATAAATATGAATCAGTTGCCAAGCATCTGAATGTAAATCACAAGACCCTGGAGAGGCTGCAACATATCACAAGACCCTGGAGAGGCTGCAACATTCTTCTGGCTCAGCAGAAGCGCCAGGTTCAGCGCTGAGCTCCATCTGGAGCCTGGCACTGATCCTGGCGCTTCCGCTGAGCCCTGACAGCCCTGCAGCTCCAGCCATCTCTCGCTGAGGTTTGTGCGGTGCTGCCACTGCTTCAGATCATTCCCCTTCCCCACTACTTTTCTAGGATGGTCGCATACCACCTGCCAGGTGTCAATGTACCACAGGTGGTACCCGTACCGTACCACTGGTTGAAAAGCCCTGGCCTAGAGCAGGGGTGTCAAACTGCCGGCCTGCGGGCCAGACACGTCACCAGGAAACTGCACCCACCCCATTGCCAGCAATGGAGAAAAAGCTTTGATACGTCATACGACGTCACTTGACATCGCGAGTTTGACATGTCTGGCCTAGAGAGTAATGTTTCCACTCACACTTGCACACTCTTCTTTCACTCTTCTCCAAATGGGTTTCTCCTCAATGTGAAGAAAATAATAAATATGATAAAATATACAGGAAAATAAATATATCAACATGTTATATTGCTGGTGCTCTTACTGCAGAAGCAAATCCTTTTAAAGGTTGTTGAATGCAAAGTTTTGTCTTTTGTTTTTAAAAAAGAATGTTCTTAAACACCTTTGCTCCAATTGTTTCCCAACTGGCCATCTTGGATTCCCTCTCCTTCCCCCCATCCATTGTTAAATTAAAAAAAAACAATTAAAACTTTCAATAAAATTAGTTTTTGTTTTTGATGTCCACAAGATAAAATGTGTACAAAGGTGTGATATTGAGTAGTTTCCCCCCTCCCCACTAATTATTGAAAGCACACTTCTGAAACAGCCATGGAGCACTAAAACAACTTTTTTGGCAATTCAAAGATTCATTGGTTTATTTTATTGCAGCATAATGTTTTACAGGCAACAGCTACTCCAAATGATTCATGAAATGGATTTATAAGGTGGCAAATATATACATATGGGTTGAGGAATACCAAAGAACAAACTATTAAAATGAAAACTTAACAGTACTAAAAATACAAAATCTGATACATTATATAGTTGGAATTGTTGCATTAAAACACACACTTTACTGACACTGCAGGGAGGGGCCTGACACCAAATTCACAATCAGGCATGATTAGATGTTTACAAATACACATCACAGGAATGAATTCTTTTAACATTATAAAATAGCCCCTGGAGATTAAACAAATTGAGTAATCTAAATTTTGGGCTTAGGCATAATTCTCCAGAATGCATGTCAACATTTCATACATGGGCTAGTATTGTTCTGCATCAATATACCTCTCCCTATAATATATAATTCTATGTCAGTTTTGGTGTTATTAAGCTACTCTTTGGGTATGTATTGTTTAGATTATTTCTGTCTTCCTATTAGGCATCACTCATCCCATTTACTGAAGTTGTTAATAGTGGTAGGAACATTGAAAATTACATATTTACAGGTAATGTTTATACCTATTCTTTTTTTAAAAAAATTCAAACTTATTCTAGTTTGTCTTCATGGAAACAGTATGTATTTTTTCTTTTAAAAACCCTTAATTTTAAAGTTTTAATTAGCATAAAACAATTCAAGATTAAAATGGGTTGTTCTGAACCTTATTAGAAGCAATCTGCCATTATTCTGACAAAATGTTTCCAACTCAAAATGATACCATTTAGAGATCAGAACTCTTCTACAGCAGCTTGGGCAGCTGTTTTCAATGCTGAGTATTGTAGAGCATTTCAAGCTCAAAATATTTCAAATTCATACCTTTTCACTCCAATAGTTTTAACCAGGAAACAATCAAATTCAGTAACCATATCCTTGGTTAGTTTCTCAGTTTCCTCTCAAGGTTAAGTTTTTTCTTCACTACAGGCCTATCAGTCTATCTAACCACTCTGTGGACCCTTTTCCACACTCTGAATCAGTTACAAAACTTTAAAGTTCAGTTAATCCCATCTCTTTGGCTTTATACTATCTCAAGCACATGAATCCTCCTTTGTTCCTTCTTTCCACTTGCTGATCTTTATGCCTTCTCACACTACACGTCAGTCATCCCACAGTCTTTCACCTTCCTATCACAAACATTCTGTCCTCTTTTCTCAAACCGCTTTGACAAAATCAAATTCCTCTGGCCTTCTTTAACTACACTAACTTCCTAAAGTCTTTTAACTTTTCAGCATTCATTGTCAATCTTCTCTCATTTCTATTATTCACCTAAGCTTTGCTAGAGTCCATATTATTTGTATATAGTAACAGAGCAGTATCACTGATTTCCAATGTAGAGATCAATGTGACATTTTTATTAATAATTATGGTTTATGCATAAATTAAAATTCATGTAAATATAATATTGTAAGAGCTGTGTACCTGGTATAAGGCTTCTGATGGAAATCATTATGTGCTTAGTAAATGGATTTAACAATTTAATTATCAAAATAAGTTCTTTAATATCCTATGCGATTTCTACTACTTTACCCTGTATTAAAATGTAGTATGACATAAAAAAATTAATTTTTAAAAAATTATCAAGTTGCATCAGATTTAAATATGCTAACAGTTGGTCATCTGTAAAGTATAACAGTTTCCAAAACTTCCTAGGAACAGTATTCTGGAGAAAAATACCACAGTCATTTTCAAAATAATTATTTCATAAATTAGTTTTATTTTGTATTAAATGAGCACAAGTCACTACTGTTGTATTAACAGATATGCTTATTACATATCTATTGCTAAGGCTTTCATCACCACTTGAAACATGCAAATCGCCATGGAGACGAATCATTTTTCCAGTGCTTCTTATTTAATACATAACTGCAAAGCCATTATAAATTACTAAAGAGGTATTTGGTTAAGAAATAAAATAAATCATACGGTTAATACCATAATAATATTCCTGCTACAAGACAAGAATTTAAAAAGTATTTCAACTCCTTATCTGGAATTTTAACATGTTACAGAGATTTAATTTGTTTTCATGGTAAAAATGTTTACTACTATTTGTATTATGATTAAATTATCTTGTGGTAACCAACAGTTTTATTCAAGACTGTACAACTGAAAATGGAACTAGATCCTACAATATTTCAATCAATAAAACTACTGACACATAGCAATAGGTATTTGAACTTTCTAAACTCATTTGACATGGCAGTAAAAGACTTCTCAGAATAAGGCACTAAAAAGGCAACAACCAATAAAAATATTCTAACAATAATTTACATGTTAAATGGAGCATACATAGGCATATGTGTATGCTTACTGTGATTCACACTTCAAATTTTTAAATGAAACATGTTATACAAATTATGAACCAAAATATATTTCCAAACTTGGTTGTTTTAACAGTTACTTCTCACGCCACTTGAAAAACAATTCTGTATGGCTTGGTAATAATGCATAGATTACCTTAATTACTCATTTTCTCCTCCTTTACCAATATGTGAAGTTAATATTTTGTAAAGCAAACTGTGTAATACTTTGAGCTATCACGAATGATTAGCATTAATAACAATACAGAAAAGGCACTGAATGTTCAAGTGATTACATAAGGCTTTGTTTTCAAGCAAATTTTGCTGCTTTAGCACAACTTCGAGTCTTCAATGAAAATTTCAGCTTCTCTCAGTTTGAGATACCTTCTTTCTATATTCAAGTCTGTGTGCTTATCCCAATATAAATACCCCTCTCATAGGGTAAAGAGTTCTCTCATTCTCATTGATATGAGAAAAGCTTACCACATTCCATTAAGATTGACAAGCATTTATTTATTATTCAGGAATTTCTAAAGGCAGCACTAACCCTAAGCTTTATTTGCTTTTACTTGCATTACATAGTAATAATTAATCTAATCTACCTTAAGGCAAACCCGCAATAAGATACCCTCAGCGAGCTTTTTATGCCAAAGCAAGGAGGAGTGAGTAACAGCAGTCTTAGCCCTGAAGCTTGTGAAAGTTGTATCAGAAAGAACAACCGGTCTGAACACTTCTGTATGGTGAAAAAAGTCCACCATTCTCAGACTGCATCATGTCAGATCCATGAAGCTTGCATATATTGTTAACTGGAATAAACAAGACAAAAAAAAAAAACAGAATTACAGATCTTTATATCATTTCATATTACATTGTAGAGTTAAGAAAATATTATTTTTACCTTTTAAACTAAAGCACCTGCAGCAATATGTGTAAAATATTCATGTTGAGAAAACCAGAACCTCTTCATAGTTAATGTATTTTCTTAATAATTATGACAGCAAGTATGATTTTGTGATCCCCTCACTTCTTGTTCATTGTTTTTAAAGTTAATTAATATACTACAGTATATTAATATCTATATCCTCTATATAAATAAAAATGTAAATGTTCGTTTATTCAAAATCTTAAATCTCCAAAAGTTCTTCATCGATTGCTTTGAAATTTTGACACAACATTGCATTCGAATACACGCGTGTTTTTATATATCTACTATTATATAGATGTCACACCTGTAACAGGTAAAAACATGCTTTTTTTGAAAAACAGCACCATCTGTTGGACGTAAATTTAACCAGACTGAGCCACAGCAACGTGTGGCCGGGTACAGCTAGTTAATAATAGATTCCCATCTATAATAAAGCTATTGATAAAGGAATGACAGAGCATAGTAATTAAATTACTAAATATTTAAGATCAAGCCAATTTGGTCTACTGATTAAGGCATCAGGCTACAAATCAGGATACTTGTGAGTTCTAGGCCTGCCTTAGGCATAAAAGCTAGGTGAGTGACTTGGACCAAGTCAATCTCCCAATGGACAGAAACTAATCAAGGAGAGAATCAACTCCAAGGAGAAATTTCTTGATAGTTAGAACAATTAATCAATGGAATGACTTGCCTCAAGAAGTTGAAAAATATCAACACTGGATATTTTTAAGAAAAGATTGGACAATCATTTGTCTGAAATGGTATAGGGCAGTGGTGGCGAATCTATGGCACACGTGCCAGAGGCGGCACTCAGAGCCCTCTCTGTGGGCATGCGTGCCGTGCCCCAGAGATGGCGAGGGACTGCCCCCCCTCCCTGGCCCCGCCCATCCAGTCTGCCATGACCACCACGGCCCCACCCACCCGGCACCCAGTGATAAATGAGTGGGTTTTGGGTTGCAGTTTGGGCATTGGGTCTCTAAAAGGTTCGCCTTCACTGGTATAGGGTTTCCTATTGGAGCAGGGGGTTGGACTAGAAGACTTTCAAGGTTCCTTCCAACTCTGCTATTCTGTTATTTTATGCCCCCACCCACCTCATAGGATTATGGGGAAAAGAAGAGGAGGAAAGAGTAGTTCACCGCCTTGAGTTATTCATAAAAAATAATAAATGGGATATAAATAAATATTAAAATTTGAAACTTCTGTTCCCAGGAACTTTTCAAAGCAGGAATGAACAGTTGTGACAGATTTTTATTATTTTTGCTTATTTGTATAAATTACAAAACACCCTTTTAAGTCCAGTTTCTAAAGCAATGGTTATGTTCTAAAATAATTCTTCCAACTGAGTGGCATTTTTCAGTACAGAAATTTAAATAATTGTTCCACTGGGTTATTTGAGCCAAAATAAGATGTGTCTGTTTCTCAAAGTTATGTTACAGTATTTTCATTATTGTGGGCAGGTGTCCCTTCTTTCAATTTTACGTATTAAAATTACCAGAACTCACCAAAATTATCTTGTATAATCTTGACTCCTGGTATACCATGCAAAGCTATTTACTTTTCAGTGTTTAAATAAGATTCTTTTGTACCTGGGTTTGTACATCTCTTATAATGTAGATAACATTATAGGCTCTTCATTATACAATAATACCAGGATTGATAAACAATTCATAATAACAAAGGAAGGTTAACATAATTCTTGGCAGAATTGGGAAAAGGGGCAAGAAAGACTTAAGATGATTTTCTTAGAAAAATGAATAAATTCATGCCTAATGTATTTAAAGTATTTATGGCTGGATGTATAGTTCAATTATGACACAAGTTTATTAGATTTTAAGAGCAAGAAGATTGTACAAAACTCTGGACAAAATTGGAAAGCCTGACTTAATGAGTTTGCATCCTATTCTATGCTAACTGCAGTATTTGAACAATTTTAAAAAGCAATGTCTGAAAGTCCCGGTAAAATGCTTTAATCTTCTTAAGGAAAGAGAAATAAGTTCATCATTCAAATTACAAATGATATAATACTACTGACTTTTTCTTTTCTATCTACAAAAAATTATCATAATCAAAACTACTGTGATCAACTTGGAATATTTTCTTGAACTCTATCTTACTTACCCATGAAATGTATTTGATTTTAAGCAATGCCCTAAATATATTGATCAGAATTACAACAACTTTTCTAATGTTAGATAAGGTTGTCGATAACAAAGATACATGTACCCATAAGATAGAGAAGCAGTAAAAAGTACTAAGAGAAATGTACTTTTCATAAGATAGGATTCCATCACCATGCCATGTTCTGCATAGTAGAATTAAGATTGTTTTGAAGATACACATACTCTTCTGTTACAAACTATCAAAAAGTGAATAATGTGTAGCATAACAAAGATTTTGAGCAAATGATATAAAAGGACCAAGGGAAGTAAAAGTAACAGATTTCTTTAAAAACAACCCCAAGAGTCTGAGAAATATTAGGCAAGATTTTTTTTTACTTTGAGAAAGTTCCTTTTTCATTATTTGAAGAAAGTAATTTTGCTTTCTTACTTTTGTTACATGACACAAGTACCAGTGGGTTTAAAAGCAAAAGCTACTCACCAGTAACTTGAATTCTCTGAATGAGTAATGTCCCCCACAGATCCATATTCCTTTGACCTATTGAGATTTAGAAATTAACATTTCATGATAATTGCCATATGCCCTGAAGGTTAACTAACTATACGCTGTGTGAAAAAATGGTGGTCTAGGAGAAGTGAGCTGACTACAGAGTAAAATGGGAGGTCAATCCAAAATATGAATTCATGAGGAGTAGGAAACAAAAAAAGGAGAAACAACAACAAATGAATAGTTTTGGCAAAGTGAAGAAAAAATATCTCTCTTTTAAACTGAGGATATTTTAAGAGATCAAGATTTTAAAATGCCTAGGAATTAAATAATGAGATTCACAGATGAAAGAGCTACGAATATACATGAACTGCTCCCAAAGAATATTGTTAGATCTGGTTAGTAATTTTTTTTAGAAAAGTATAGAAGGTTTTATAGATGTAGAGAGAAGTTCCCGGTAGATAGGCTCCAGCATGAGTTTGAAAGCTCAGAAGACTAAATCTCTGGGTCTGGTGACCAACCCAGATTGGATCCTACTATTATCCTTCTCATTTTTTCTACTATCTTTTGTTATTGGTATCATTATTATGATTATTATTGCTGTTGTTTTGCATGTACACCCTTATGTACCGAGACAAATTCCTTGTGTGCTGAAGTGTTCTGTTCTATCTCTACTCTCTTAGAATGTTTGAGAGACATGCAGCTTTCATATGGATTTTCATCCATTCTACATACTTTTGTCACACTCAAAACTTTATTTATGCATAGCACCTAGCTTATCTCAAGTGATATAGCACTCTATATGATAAAAAATCATGTCTAGGATTAGATAGGTAAACCAGTAAAAACTCTGCCTAGTAATAGGTGGAAAATGCTAAACATGCTGCAAATTCTATTTAAAAAATCAGAATTAAAAGTAGCAATAATACTTTTAGTAAGATAGTAATGTTTTGCCTAAGTATTAGTTATTTCAATTGTTTTATATTTAAAGAGGACATTTTTTTAAAGTATCAGTGTAGACATCTATGAATAGCCCTGCTCCCTGACAAATAACATCAATAAGAAACACCGAAAGCTACAGTATTAAATTTCAAGGATGCTACAGAAATTACAGTTGAAGAATGTTTAATTGAATACTATATGCACTAATATCTTAGAACTAAATACTAAATAAAGTAAATTTGTGCTTTAAGAAAGACGTTGAGAAACTTAATCATTAACACAACCTCCACAATGAAATAAAAATAACTTTGCATGACTTCTCTGATTTCAGAATCAGTATTACAGAAATCATGATTGAATAAAAATTACACAATGTGCAAATGAAGCAAAAGGAATGATGGAAGAGATGGAATAAAAGTGGAATCAAAATGACTTTTAAAAGATGGTATCTTGTGTTATTGTAGAAGTGGAGATGATGCTTCAAAGGAACTGAAATTATGGTAAGAATAATTAGTAGCAAAGCAGGTTTGATATTTAAGCTGGTAGGTTGGCAGAAGAGGTCTCAGACTTATAGTACTGGAGGATTCAGATCTGCCTTCTTTTGGTGTGAACTCAGAAGTAGTTTGGGAATTCATGGCCACCATAGTAACCATGGACTTTAAGCAGGTCCAACAAAGTAATGAAGTGAACTGAAAGTGGAGAATGCTAACATCAGTCTCTTTTCATGGTCAGAGTGGTCTGATTGCCTTGGAACTCTCCACAACTTCTCCCTACCAGAAGAGGAAGGACCTAGGAGATTATATTGCCCTAGGCACATGCATTTTAGAGGAATGCATAGTTTGACTGAGGCTTCAGTCACTGCCTGGAATTAGAGGATGACAGTGGAATAAGTGGGTTAGTCTCCCTGTTTATGGATTCTTGGATTTCAGAGGAAGTATAAAATGACAAAAAAGATACCTAGAATCTCACCTGAGAAAGATGAAGAACAAATCTAATCAAAAACAGGTAAAAACTTTTATTACCTCATACTATTAAGAATAGTAACACATAATGATTTTTCCATTTTTATCCTGCTGTTGGCTCTGTTCATGGTGACCCAAGATTTCTTGAGAAGGGAGGGGACAGGGGAACTTCAGTAGGGCTGTTCTGAGATTTATCCAAAGTATATCTTTGATAAAATTTACTCTGTACTAAACTTCAACTATGCAGATCCTATGGAGTTAGTTGACTGTGGCACAGTCTATCTTAGTTATATGGGAAGAGAATGAGGTTGTTATTCTTAAGGAAGTAGATGGGGGTTCTTGGGGCTATAAATCTCTGTATTAAATCCATGGCTTCCTGACTAACCAAGGCCTCCTTGGAAACAGATGGTTAGAAGCATGTGGTCATAAACTCATCCTTGGATGACAAGATAATCCAATCAGCATTTTCTAGAAGCCATTGCTGAATCCAATGGTCGTGGAGAATATTTGCTTTGCCTCCAACCTACCCTTTCTAAAAGTTGTTGTTGAGAAGGTAGTTTGGCTGCAGCTTCAAAGGTCCTGCATAAAAAAATTATCTGGAGACTTCTCAGTTGCATTTTGGACCTGGGGATCATACCACTATAGTACCGATGACACTGATGATTTCTGGCGAGTTTGAGATGGGTGGTGCATCATGATCTTTTTTGATCAGCAATCTTCAATACCATCGACTATAGTATCATTCTGGATAGGTTTAGAAGGTTTTGAATGAGCGTCATGATACTGTGGTAGTTTTCCTTCCTCCAAGGCCAATTCCTGTTGATTGCGGGTGAGGCAAAATCCAGGCTTATGCCCTTGCTTTCCATATGTCTTCAGAGTTCTACTCATTCCTACACCTATTTAACATCTACTGAGTGAAGTCATCCATCAGAATGAGATTAAGTATCAGCTATATGTCTCTACTCCTGCCCAATTAAATAACACAATCAAGGTTTTCTCCCAGCATATAGTCTGTGGAACAACAAGGTTTAGTTTATCCATCAAAAAAACTGAGTTTCTGTAAGTTTCACAGTAATGTCCCCTAGAACTGGGGATTAGTTCTAGAACGGGTTGCATTCTCTAAGAACTTAAAGGTCTTCCTGGACTATCAGCTCCAGCTTGAGGAGCAGATGGCACTCATAGTCAGGAGAGTCTTTGTGCATCTTGTGCAGAAACCGTGTTTATTCCTGGATCAACAAGTTCTGCTCATAATTATTTATGCCTTGTCATTTCCTGTTTGAACTATTGTAACATGCTCTACATGAGATTGCCCTCAAAGACCATTCAGAAGCTACAAATAATCCAGGATGTAGTCATTAAAGTAGTTACAAGTGCACCATGGGACAACCACATAATACCAGTGGTTTACAAGTTGCAGGGGTTTCTGGATGCAATTCGAGCTGATTATCACCTATAAAGTCCTTAATGACACATAGCAGGATACTTGTAAAACTGTCTATTTCCAATTATTGTTGCCCATCCCACAAGATATGATAGGATGAGTATGTTACGGGTTGCTTCTATCAAAAAACATCAGTGATAGGACTTAGGATATGTACCTTCTGTAACATGTTTTTTGGGTTTTTATATACTGTAGTTGTTTCAATTTGATGTTAGCCAGGTGCATACAGGTTGTTCTGTTTAGGAGACTTGACCACACAAGGTGGGTGAGTGAGTGAGTGAGTGAGTGAGTGAGTGAGTGAATGAATGATGCTTAGTTCACATAATTCACAGAGTATCCATTTAAGAGTAAATGTTATTTATAAATAGAAGTAATAATTTAAACCTTACACAGGTAGTCCTCAACTTACAACAGTTCACTTAGTGACCGTTCAAAGTTACAACAATACTGAAAAAAGTAAATAACCATTTTCCACATTTACAATCATAGCAACATCTCCTTGGTCATGTGATCAAAATTTGGATGCTTGGCAAGTGGTTCATATTTATGGTAGTGTCCCTGTGATCCTCTTTTGTGACCTTCACAAAAGGTCACAAAAGTCAATGGAAAGCCAGATTCACTTAACGACTGTATTACTAGCTTAACAACTGCAGTGATTCGCTTAACTGTGGCCAGAAAGGTCATAAAATGGGGCAAAATTCACTTAATATGTCTCACTTAATAACAGAAATTTTGGCCTCAGTTATGTTTGTAAGTCGAGGACTACCTGTATTACATATATGATTGAAAGTATACTAGATATACTAGGACTGGGTTTGTATGCTGCACTTTGCTTGTACAGCCATTATTTGTTTTAATATGGATTCTTAAATAATTGTGAATTGCCCCGAGTTATAAGCTGTAATTTACAAACCACAATGTCTAGTTTCACATGAAAACACAAAAGACTGTATATACCCAGTTTAGATTTTTAATTTATATGTAGCAAAACATTTACAGAAGAAACATTTCATGTATTTAGTTTTATAATATTTTCTGTTACTGAACATGACTTTATCTATATCACTGTGACAACGTTATAATATACTGATAATTTTCATTGATATTTTTGTATTAAAATCTATTTATAGTTAATTTTCTGTTAGGAAAAAGATTAAAATGTAGTCTGTTCATATCTCACCTAGCTTTTCCAGAAGTATTTTTAACTTTCCTGAATGACTGATTTGCTGTAGATCTTGTGGAATGAGTCCTTGGTGAAGCACGAACAAAACTAGATGGTGGTGTTTTGGGGATCTTCTTTATTAAATGAGAAACCCATTTCTTCTGATCTTCCTGACAGGATGCCAACAGCAGCATGTCTCTTGCTGAAGTTATGTCGTAACTTACTATTGAGAAGAAAACAAACAGAGCCAAATTGTTTGAGAAAAAGAATATACAGCCCGTTTTGCTTGCAAATTATATTAATTATCATCACTATCTGCTTTTTCTTCCAATGAGAGCCTGTAGTGATGCACAAAACAGCATTTAAAATACATAAAATATAAAAGATAAAACAAATTATTTTATTAAAAAGCTTACTGACTTTCACTAACAGTCTGGCGCTGAGTGTCTAAGATTCATCTGAGAAGCTTACCTATGTATTGTTGTAAGGAAACACTTGAGATCAATTATACTAAAATTAAGATCTGAATTTTTGCACAGCATCTTAAGAGTTCATCCTGATGGTTAAATGATCAGACAATAGAGCAAGTGGTAATTTTTAAATATTTCGGTGTAGTTTTTCATAACTCCACCAAATGTAGGCACATCAAGATTATGCAAAGATCAGTAATAGCAATACCATCTTTTTACTATTCCAGACAGGCACAGCATTTTCTCAAAATGCTAAAGTTGTATTTGATTAAAGTTCATCTGAAACTTTTATTGGAAGCTCATTGGAACCTTACAACTCCTCTCTCCCTTTGGAAATAGACCAGTTTAATTCCTAAGGAATATATTCCAATTGGGCAGATAGTTATCTACTGGGATAAAAAACACAGAAGTTCCTCTGATTAAAGTGGAGAGACATATGGATATGTATTACTGTCCATTAGCTAAAATGTTTTTAGAAGATCTTAATTCTCTAATTATGATGGATTTGATTATGACTGAGACAACAATAAACAGATTGTCCTTGCAAAAAACAATGTAACATATGCTTGCTTAAAAACAAATCCATCTGAACTCAATTAGATTAATACATACATACATACATACATACATACATACATACATACATACATACATACGCACCCACAAACACACACACTGGATTCCAGGTAAATTAATCAGGATTTAGGTCAACAATTTCAGCAATAATTTCATACATGCATACAGTGTATTGGAACTATTAAAAACACACTGAACAATAGTTAAAAACAATTGTATCATGCCATACCTTTACATGGTGCTATTAATTCTTCTTTTTTATCCAAGTGATCTTTGTGACACTTAACATGGCATCGCCGACATTCCACTGCAGGGGGTGGCTTAAATACGTGCCATAGAGGCTTGGCACAAGCCTCACAATTGGCTGGAAAATGGTATAAAGTTGGAACAAATTCATGACCTTTATGATGCAGAAAATTTGTCTTCTCTACTGGCTGTATTGATTCTACTTCCAAGTCTTTCCTACACTCTCCCTCATTGGCATATAGGATCTGAATAAAGCAAAACAAAAAAAAAGTAAAAGTTTGTGTCAGTCCCTGACATTGTATAAGTAGTGAATATTTAAAAACAAATATGCAAATGTTTTTACCTGAAATATTTTAGGTATTTCTTCAGTTTCTGCTCTATAAACATCACCCTGTGTAACTGGTCTTACGTGGAACAATTTACTAAAATGAAATTACATTGTGTTAATAATCATTCTCAGTACAAGGCAAATTTATCATCTAGTTTAACAATAAAATGTTAACTATTTAATGTTAATATCCCATATTCATAGGGGATATTCCTTATTGTGCCCATGCAACACACCACTTGATCAACACATAATATTCATAAATGAAAAAAATACATTAGAATAGCAGAAAAAGAATGCCAACTGTTTTTTAAACTGATGACTGTAAACATTATTTATGTCTATATTTACTATCAAACAGTTTATTTTGAGAACATACATACTGCTGAAGTTTTTAATTTTAAAAGATTTTTACAAAGTCCAAAATGAACACAATTTTTATTCTTTTAATCATCTTAAAACAAGAACTCCAGGGAGGATTGGATATATCTATGTATATTACTCATTATGCACAAAATACTGGCAGAAGAATATTCTGTCATCTTCTAAAAACACTATTTTCCCCTCAAGCAGTATAAACCATGTCACAGAGAAAATCCATCTTTATGACCACTAAAACTTGGCTCAAGTTGTTTGCACAACCAAAAATAATCAAGTATAAATTACAAGATTATTACTATGTGGAAACAAATATTATACTGGATAAAAAAAGAGTTAAGAGATAATGTTCCTTTTCAGGCAGTTATTCAAAATACTCCATCCTTTTCCAAGAATTCTATTTCTGGATCTTGCTGGATTCCAAAAATCAGGAAGAGTCAGGTAGCATCTTTTCATTTTATTAAAAAGCATAATCTTTTGAGAGCTACAGCTACTTCATCAGATGCAATGGAGTGACTAATATGATGTAGGTTTAAATTAAGATCAGGTGAAAAGGAAGGAAGAGACAGAAGACAGGTTAGTTATACAGATGCAGATTATATGTGAGAGAGAATATAAGTAGCAGTAACAACTAAATTGTGTTAAATAAACATTGTGTTTAGCAATATCATAAAATCTTTTGATGCATGTGAGTTTCCCAGCATAACTGAACAAGAAATTGCTGAAGGCCCCTCCATAATTATTTTGAGAGCTATCATGGAGTGTCTTATTTCTTTTCCATCTTGGAAACAAGAAAATTTTGTCAGCACAATTGAAATGAAGTTAACTGCATAACTAGAATCCTCAACCCAAATTAAATTCATACATCATTCTAGTCACTCCATTGCAGCTGAAGTGAGATATAGCTCATAAAAGCTTCTCCATTTTAATAAAATGTGTTAGTGTGAAAAGATGCTATCAGACTCCGAATTTTCTTACTATTGGAGAATAACATGGCTCTCCAATATCTACTAGATTCTACTGACTACTGTATTTAAAAGCTGTTTTCCATGCCCAAACTGCCTCCAATTATTTACAGTATTTATTGAAGTGTTTTTAAATCAAGAATGTTCCGGAATATACTTTTTAAAAGTTTAGAGAAAATAATTTGGAAAATGATTAGGAAGAAGGGTAATTAAAGTTAATTACACTTCAACAATCACCTACGGTCTTTTTAGACTTCAAAATTATTTTACTTTTATCTCAAATTGATATTAGAAAAACGTACTCTATATCCAATACCACAGATGGATTAGATTGCTCTTTATCCTGTTCATCATTATAGAATAGAATCTTCCTGCTGCTGACCACAACATACTGTGGGGGAAAAGGAAAAGAAAAGACACATTAGAGTCTATGTTATTTGCTTGGGATGAAAATCATTTAAAGCAAGTCAAATTTTCTGGGCAAACAGAAGGCATGAAGTCTTGTATACATGAGCAGTTATAGAAATTTAAATTAACCACCTGTATATTACAATGAAAGGTAAACACAGTAATATAAAATATTTTATTTAGCCAAATTACATTTTTGATAACACTTTTAATGCATTAGTATCAAAATATTTTCATATCTGGGTTAAATAATTGTAAGTTCTGCATGGTATGATAAATATAAATTATAAAAATATTTAAATATAAACTGTAGATAAAATTATTTTAATAGCAGACAAGATTTCATGTAATAGTTTCTCTTGTTATTTTTTTTGTAACTGTAAAGTTTTATATCTGAATTTGAGTTTATTAATTCCCGTTATAAATACAAATTTTTCTTTATCTGTACTCTAGATTCAAGTCAAAATCAGTACTTGATTTGGCTCATGAAAGATAAGTTATTGGATACCTGCTTCTTCCACCCATAACGTTTAATATTCCCTTTGTTTGGTATTGAAAGCCAGCCCTCTATTCTTGATTCTGTATTAAAAAACGATATATATTGGTTAACATTTTATTCGCATAGAATTATAAAGAAAAGATTGCTTTCATGCAGCCATTAGCAATGATCAAACAGACTAATAAAATAGCAACAAATAAGCTTAGCTAAATAAGAACAAGGATTGAAGCTTTTTTTCATGCCTAGTCACAAATTCATTTACCATGGCACTATTGCAAAATCTGCAAAGATGTTATAAAACTTATATCCAACACTGTTTCAATGGATGTGTTTTAACCTAGTTGACAGGATCTCAATGGGCAACTGTTTCAGCATAAAGGTGTTTTACAAAAATTATATTCCTAATTTCATAATATAGTGGGAGCAATTAAATATTTTGTATAAATATATAATAGTTGAAAGCCACAATGAAAGTGCAAAAGAGCAAGCAAGAAGTCCCCATTTGTCCCATTACTCACAGAAGTTAAGAACAGAAGAGAAATAAATAAGGAATGTGGGAAGAATCAGCTAGATATAAAGAATAAGAAAAAAGCAATTTATTCAATTTTAAATGACAGAGAATGATAAAATGAAAGAACGAATTTATGATGTGAAGCTTAATTAAAAATTAATAATTAGCTGATGAAATTCTTGATTCTCATATAAAAAATATCAAAAACATACAATACATCCAAATTCAAGTTACTACTTTTGAACTAAGGGCTCTTGATTTGAAGATGATAAGCTACATATTAAGAGAAATTATTAGGTGTATGGCTTTGTCCAAAATAATGATGCAAATATAAAAATTCATATATCTTTGTGATGATAACATCTATTTTCATTTACCATACAAATGTATAAAATATAAATAGACAAAAAAGAAAAACTAATATTTAAAAGTTGACATCTTATCTAAACAGGATAGTACAGGTAGTAATCGTCTTACAACAGTTCATTTAGTGACTGTTCAAAGTTACAAAGGCATTGAAAAAGGTGACTTATGACCATTTTTCACACTTTAAGACCATTGCAACATCCCCATGGTCATGGGATTTATATTTGGATGCTTGACAATTGGTTCATATTTATGACGGTTGCAGTGTCATGGATCACCCTTTGCAACCTTCTGACAAGCAAAGTCAATGGGGAAGCAAGATTCACTTAACAACGGTGTCACTAATTTAACAACTGCAGTGATTCACTTAACACATGTAGCAAGAAAAGTTGTAAAATGGGGTAAAACTTACTTAACAAATTTCTCACTTAGCAACATAAATTCTGGGCTCACTTGTGGCCATAAGTTGAAGACTGCCTGTATTTTTGGTATAACATGATGGAGAATTACAAAGAGTTACTTTCTTACCTGTAACACTTCCGTCTGTTTCATCAGCCTGAAGGCTGGCAACACTAGTAGAGTCCATGCCCTGCTGCAAATCTAAAATTTTACTACGTAATTGTTCTATATCACTCTCTTTACTGTCCAGCTGCATCTGAAGTTCATTCCTGTATGTGGACTCTTCCACCAGTTGCTGTATTCAACAGAAAATGGGGTAAACCATTCTTCCAATATTTATATGAATTCAGCTGGTAATTAACAGTAAAGTCAATATTCATAAACAATGTTCCATTTATATCACTTTAACGGAGCATATTGTAAAGCATATTGTTTAAAGTTATTCTGTCCCTGCTGGGAAATGCTAGGTGGGAAAATGAATTTCCAGACCACTGAAACAAGTTTGCATAGTATCTGGAGGATAACACTGCACATATTCAGATACTGGCTGACTAAGCCCAGAGTCAGCAGAGATGACAAAAAAATTATCATGTGAAATGAACTGGGGTGACTTTTGAACATGTGGGTCCTGAGAAAGTGGAATGTTTCTCACAATGTTATCTCCATCACCTATTGATCATCACCTATTGTCTCATCTGATTAGTGAAAGTTACCTTGAACAAAGGGATCTTAAAGTGTACACTGTCTCCTCAAGAAACCATTAGAGAAGCTGGATATTTTAGATAACTATCAGCCTGTCTCCAACCTTCCCTTTTTAAAGAGGTTAGTTGAGAGAGTGGTGGGGCTTTACCTACAGAAGGGCCTGGATTAAAAAGATTATCTAGATCCTGGGTGTCCAACCTTTTGCTTGCCTAGGCCGTACTGAGAGAAGAATTGTTTTGGACTGCAAAATATTAATGTATATATAAATAACCAATTTCCTTTAAACATTTTTTATCTTGTGGGGCCACATTATAGTTGTCTAGAGTCTAGATGAAGCCTGTGGGCGGGCATGCTTCATCTAGACTCTTTTCAGTTGTGACTCAAGCTTGGTTATAGGATGGAACTGGAATCAAGCAAAACTAAAAGCTCTGGATAGAAAGACCAGAAAAATAATGATAATGAATCATGCCCTTCAGTCATGCAGCAATGTTGACAGACTCCACTTGCCAAGGAAAATTGATGGACATAAAATGCTCTTATGGATAATTTGTAATAGTTTCCATATAATAGAACTGAAATTAGAAACAATTAAGAGAAAGATCTACCATAATGTACATTGGAATATTCTGCTTTTATACGGGTAACAGTTTAATTGATAAAAATTTTGTAATTCAATCCCTTTCTTCTCAATAAATCTTAATAAGATTTAGTGAAATTCATGGTTGTCATCTTTAAAGTTCTATTTGATATAGAATCTTAATTCCTTAGAGATTACCCAACTCAAGTGGAATTAGGTATGAGAATGTTTCTTCTACTGGCACAAGGACTCCACTATCAAGTAGTTTGGGCATACTATTTCTTCTGTTCTAAATAAGAAATTAGGACTGAGAAACAACACTGTGCTCGAGAAATAATGTCAAATTGCTTCTCTTTTTAGATCTTCTTTCTATTTATAGTAACAGCAACCTAAGAGGGATTTAAGGCAGCAATGGGGGCCTACCAATCAATAACATATTCAGCCTTCAGATTGTTCTCCTTTCTCTGAGATATTCTAGAATACTTAATGGATTCATCAACCCAGAAGAGTTATATTTTCACTGCCCTATCACATATTGTCCCTTTAAGTAAATAATACAAATTAACCACAATGTTTGACCAACTGAATTTGATATATCTTTTAAATATGAAATAAAGTTTGGGTTTCAAAGAGAATACATAAGTGAATCTATTTGATAATTAAGTTGAAAGTCTTACCGCCTGCATTTCATTAACCTCCTTTTGATATTTTATTACCATCTGATTAAATTTCTCCTTTTCCTGGTTAAGTTCCAACTGTAACTTTCGGTTTTCTTTCTCTTTTTTCTTGAAATCTTGCATATTTACTTTCTTTCTATCTAGTTTAAAATCTTTTCGATTCATAATCTCAGCCAATTTGTTGACAGCCTATTGCATATTAAATAAGAAAACATCAAAGTAGACACATTAAAACAAGTTAACCTTGGAATGTAAGCATATGTAGACAATAAATATCAAATATTATTTTACCACCTGAATATTTTGTGAAGAACATCCTCAGCTTAGTCTATTAAAGACACAGTAGATAATTAATAGCTTTACTTTGAGTTAATTAACATCTTCTCTTGGAAGCCATTTCATCATTTACTTTATAAAACAACCTCAAATGTTAACATTTCACAATATAAAATGAGTTAATAAATAAATATATGTATCTCACCTCCATCTGGAACACACTTATAGGCCTAAGTCATTCTAACTCATACGAATAACCATGAGCTATCTAAGGAAGCACTTTTTTGTACATGGGTCAGTATTCACTCCTGGTGACTGCCTAGGCAAGTCTCTTAAGTTTTCTTGGCAACATTTTTGGAAGTAGTTTGCCATTGCCTTCTTCCTACACTGTATGCACAATTATTAGGCAAGTGAGTATTTTGACCATATCATTTTCATGCATATTTTTCACCTCCAAACTGTATAAATGTGAATGCTTAATGGACATAAGTATATCAGGTGATGTGTATTTGTGTAATGAGGGAGGGTATGGCCTAAGGAGATCAACACCCTATATCAAGGTGTGAATAATTATTAGGCAACTCACTCCTAATAACTGTACACATAGTGTAGAGATGAGAGTAATTAGATCAAAATCACTGAGCTGGCTTCTTACCTAAAATATAAGTAGAATTCATGATCTCCCAGTTTTTAGTCTGATGTGTTAATCACTACAACAAATTGGCTCTCATGGAAGTATTTGTGTATCTAAATGTTTGTCAACCTAAATATTCATAAATGTAGTAATCTGCCTTTTATTGCATCAGTCCATTGAACTATCTAGGATACTACTGTCTATCAACAGTGTTTCTCAGTTTTACTTTGATGTAGAATAACCATATGTATTACTAGGATGTCCTACGCAGAAAACACTGTATCTGTACGAAAGACAACTCATTACTGATCTAATTATTGATTTTTGAGTCACACTTTCTATACAGGTATCTTAAATATTAACAAGAATAATGGCAAATGCTTATGAGAAAGCTGTATATACATTGCAAGGCAAAGCTAATCACAATTAAAAGAAATGAGGAACAGGCTCCCTATTGCTGATCAATATACTGTAGTTTTTTCTGCTATTGTATGAACCTGTTTTATTGTGGTCCCATTCCCTGCCACTGGAGGTGACATTTGCCCCCACTCTTTTAGCCTTCTGGAAGGGCCTTAAAACCTGGCTGGTTACTTAGGGCCCTGATAAAGGTGCACTAGGCTGGTGGTAGTTGGTGTAGTAATAAAGAATGCTCCACTCCCATTCTGCATAAGCCTTTAAGGGCTTTTTTTTATTGGCCTGTATTTAACTCTTGCAATTTTAAATAGTTTTTATATTTATAATTTATTTTTATATTTATTGTAAGTCACCCAGATCATTCCGTCAACCTTCTGAAATACACTCACCTGTGTTTTAAGTGTCCTTTCATTGTTCAAGTTTTTTTCATACTGTGTTCTAATTAGGTTGAATTCCTTTTCTTTTGTCAATGTATACTCTTGATGAAAAAAATTAAGAATTAAGAATTTTATTGCCTCAATATCACATGCACTTTGGAATTTCTCTCTCTTGTTAAATCTTAATTGAATAGAAACAGAACAGAGACCTGCCCCTACATATTCAGTCCAGAATTATACAGGATGGGAAGTGCTTAGCTTTTAAACAGAGACAGGCTTGGTTGAATTAGATTAACCTAATTCATAATATAATTTTGACTCGCTGTGGTTTGTGAACCTAGCACTGTGATATACAATACATGAAACATAATAATGGTATTTAAATCAGATGAACTCTAGTTTGGAATTATGCCTGGACTATGTAGTTATTACTTGGAATGCACCCAAAAAACTAGAATCACTTTATTTGCTAATTAACATCTGTATGCCAACTGGCATAATGTCCAAACTGATAAGCTAAAGTTACTGCCATTTTTGGTTTTTGAAAATTATGTATAAATTGCGTGTGCATTCAATGTGACAAACAATGGAAAAATAAAAGTTCCTACAGCACATCCTTAACTGCGAGAAAAAAAATGTTCCCATTGTTAAATAAATATAGGATGACTACCTAAGTCAGCGGTCCCCCTTTGGGCACCAGGGACTGGTTCTATGGAGAAAAGTTTTTCCGCGGACCAGAGGATGCATGGTTTTGTTTGCTGCCTGCATCTCGCGGATGGGGCTTTGCTTGTTTGTGTGGACCGGTTGCTGGCATCCCATGGCCCGGTACTGGTCTACAGTCTGGGGTTGGGGACCCCTGACCTAAGACATTAAAGATAGTCCTCAACTTACGACTGGTTGTCCAAATTTATGATAGCCACAGAATGAGTACTATACGGCCCACTGCAACATTCTGCAGTCATGTGAATGCTGTTCATAATTGTGTTTGCTGGTTTCTAGCAAAAGAACTCCCATTCAAATGAATGGGCTCGCTTAACAGCTGCCACAAAAAAGAAAACTACTTCTGATCACAGGGGTGCCTCAACTTACAACTGTAACAATTTATGACTTGATTTACAGTCCCAATTACAGTCCTAAGTCAAGGACTACCTGTATATTATTTATTCTTAAGTTCTGTTTTCTGTTTGAGTTCTAATCTGTTTTCTAAGAAACTTTATTTCATTTCCTATTAAAATAACTTAAATAAAATAAAGCCATTAGAAATTAATACCACAAAGCAAAGTAAAAGTAGAAATAATGAGGCAAGAAAAACAAAACTACAAATTATGAGGGTTTATTTTTAAAAGGACTATCTATCTCATCCATCTGTAATTCTCCTTTAAATACACTACTCAAAGCATGAAGGTGCAAAACCTTAAAAATGGTTAGTGAAACTATTTCAAGAATATTTCTACATTGATTTGAGCATATGTATGGATGTGAAGATGGCACCCATTTCAAATAACTACCGGATGATTTTGCATAATTATGTTTAATGCAAGCTATTCAGTAACAGTTAATGAGACATCTGCTTTCACCTTTTGCCTCAGATTATATAACATGAGCGTCCATCCCATTAAGAAATATTGTCTGAATCACTAGGCACTTTCTAAAACAAATTTTAAAATGCTGATGAATTTCTTCCATAAAATGTTATTTTTACCTAAAAAATTAAACCAGATCACTTATACCTTTTCTCATATATTCTGATAATCACTCATTGTATTTTCAAGTTATCTCACATTTTTCCTAATTTATAAAGATTGAACCCTGTCTTCTTGACTATAACTACAATCACACTTAAAATCTCTGAATTAGTTCTCTGTGTTCAATAATATTTTAATCTTTTGGCCAAAATATCCCCCACATCTATAAAGCAATATCTATAGAATACCAAACCATATTCTGCTGCTGCAATGTTGAAAGACCATTTCATTTACTGTATATAAGATAGTATTGAAAAGGCGTTGGCCTTCTTCCAAACAATGTCACTGAAAATATGAAATACCTCCTTCAAGTTTTTTAAGATTTTCATTTAGCTCAGAATTCTCCTTTGTTAGAAAGGCCACATCTTTGGTTAATGTATTATTTGTTTCTTCAAGCTAAAGGAAAATAAAACAATAACATCAGCTGCATTTGAGTGATTGTTGAGGAAAATAAATAGAAATTTTGTAGAAATATACTACTTCTATTATGGGATTGAAGACTAAATGGACACAACTATATGGCTAATAGCAATTCATCTTTCCATAACTCATTTTTAAATCTGAACTAGCTTAAACATGTGTTTTTCCCATGAGGGTATTAGCAAAAGTATATTAATACAAATACTAAGTTTAAGAAGACATTTTGTGTTAGCATGGTCAAACTGTACAGGAAGAAAAACATTAAGGAAATAGTTGGTTTACCAATTGGAGAAAATGGCAATATGGTGATAAAGAGAGAAGACTGAATTGTTTAATTCCTATTTGCACTTGACAAAAATAGTGATCCCAGTTGCTGGAAACTTCACTGGAAGCAGAACAGAAATCTAAATCAAAATAGGCAAAGAATGGGTGAAAGAACAACTAGCTGCTTAAATGAATTTGAATCTTTGGGACCAGTCAGATTTAAACTATCAAAAACTGGCAGATTTTATTTCAGCACCACTGACAGTAATCTTTGAGAACTTTTGGAGTACAAGGTAAATGCCAAAAGGTTGGAAAAGAGCTGACAACATCTGGATGACTCCTACCATGATCATGTTCAGGAACCTATTAAACACTTGGCCATTCTCCCAGGCTTTGGGATTGGGTGATAGTTGAGCACCTGTTGGATAGGAGTTTTTTTTGGGCTGATGTGTTTTTCTTCAGACCACTCATGATCTCTTTTGTGTCATTTGTTTTTCTTTTTTTTTGTAAGCTGCCCAGGATTTCTTGGTAGTTAAGAGGCCTCTAAGCTTTATGTATATATATGAATGCACCAATAAATTTATATCTAACTTAAAAAAGAAAAAAGGCAAACCCCACAAGCTCCAGATCAATCACACTGAAATTGTTATCTGGGGAAATTCTAGAAAAGATCAGTTTGCAAGCACTTAGAAAAGTCATTGTGGGTTTGTTAAAAACAACATGGGGGTTGTTTTTTTTGATGTACGTAGATTAATAGAGCAAAGAAAAGCTATAGATGTAGTACACTCAGACTTCAGTAAGGATTTGATCAAGTTGACCACAGCTCCTTAATAAAACAAAACAATGTGGGATGGATGACGCCACTAGCTATGGATTTGCAGCTAGTTGAAAAACCATACCCAGTTGTGGTCCTAAATGATTCTATGTCAGTATGAGGAAGTGATCTAGTATTCAGATTCAATATTTAACTCTTCAAGGAAAGCACAAGCTAACTTTTAAAATCAGATTTTGTTTCAACCAGAGCTAACTGTGTACATAGTTTCTCACAAGTCTTTTTAAACACTACACTGGGAAATAGTACAATGCATTGTAATATTCAGCTTGGCAGACAATTTCTTACTTAGCTATGAACTCACTACAGCATCACAGTCTAGTTTGGAAGCATCACTGCTTCAGACAGGAAGGCGGTGCAGAGAGTGGTGAGGATGGCTGAAAAGATTATTGGCAGTTCCCTCCCTTCTATCCAGGACATAGCATATAAATCAGGGGTAGTCAACCTTGGCTCTTTTATGACTCGTGGACTGGCTCAGGAATTCTGGGAGTTGAAGTCCACGAGTCATAAAAGAGCCAAGGTTGACTACCCCTGATATAAATGATGCTTGAGCAGGATCCGCAAGATTGTCTGGGACACTACACATCCTCTTCATGACTTGTTTTCCTTGTTACCTTCTGGGAAGAGGCTTCATGGTATCCAAAGCAGAACATCCAGATTCAGTCACAGTTTTGTTCCATACTGTATTAACCTTGTGAACTCTAAAGCTTCCTCTTTCCGTTATGTATTCAAGATAGTCAGTGATTAATATTTATATGTTACTTATATGTAAGGGTGTAGGTCTATCTATCCGTCCGTCCGTCCGTCCATCCATCCATCCATCCATCTATCAGTTTACAAATTCTGCTAAGCCATTATTCATTTTAAAAATGATTTGTCGAGCAAAACCCAGTGCTTTTAACATTTTCATAAATGACATAGATAAGGGGACCAAATGGATACTCATCACGTTTGCAGATTACAGAAAGCTTGGTGGGGAGAAAACAGGTTTGAGGTAGAAAATGATAGACTTCTACACTGGAAGAACAGTTTAGTTGTAGGAAATGAAGATTTCTGCACTTTAAGCAGGGAAAACCTGCATAGGTACATTATTAGCCATACCTTCTATCTCAGCACAAGTACTTGTGTGAAGGATCCAAATACTCTGATAGACTACTGATTAAGCATGAACAAGCAATGTGCTGTAACTATCTCAAGATCTAATGGAATCTAAGACAGTATCAACAGAGATACAGTGTCCAGTTCATGGGAAGTGACAGTTGCACTCTATGTTGTATTGGTCAGACTGCACTTGGGTATTGTGTTCGGTTTTGGCTGCCAAAATGTAAGAAGTATACTGAGGATAGAAATGAAGGACAAAGATGGAGCCTTGGAGATAACATTCTATGAAGAACAGTTAAAGGAACTAGGTATGTTGGACTAAAGAGAACTATGATATTAATCAGTAGAATAGTCTGCTTTCTGTTGTTACTAATACTCCACCACTGGAGGTTTTCAAACAATGGATGTATATAAGATGGTATGGGGATTCTTGCCTGGGCAGAGAGTTGGCTGGAAGATCTCAAAAATCTTTTCTAACCCTATAATTCTGTGATTCTCTTGCATTTTCTTCCAATGCAAGAAAATGTTTCATATTTCACTGAAGGAAACCTTATCCTTATTCAGCTATATGCAAGCATCAATCTTGCTACTGAAGATTTGTAAGAAAAACAAGCATCCATCATGTATGTAGTCACATTATTAAAGCTACAATAGACTTCTATCTCACAATATAATAAACTGACTTCGTGATATAAATATATAAATATACCTTACCCGACTGACAATATTGTCCTTATCAATAATTTCTTGTCTATTTCGTGATGCTGCTTTCTTACTCTCTTGTGTTAGTTCAAAATATTGTTCTTCAAGGAGAGCTCGGGCTAATTGTTCAGATTCAGCTTTTGTTTCAGCCAAATCTAACTGTGTAACAACAGTTTCTCTGCAACACAAAATTATTATTTTAAAAAAATACTACATTGTTCTTTTAGAAATAATGCAATGTAGGATACAATTTCTTATTTAGACATAAACTCCTTGATGGTCTGTCTAGACATAACTTGTGAACAATCCATCATGATAATTATGCAAGGTCATCATAGATATTGTTTGACTCAGATTGATAAAATGTGAGCCCAGCATTGTTTAACTCGGGGCCAGTGACTTGTACATTATACAAACTACTAAGTTTCAATTCAAGACAATTACAGGAATAAATTTCAATACCTACCAGAGGAGATCATTATTGCTACTGAAAAAGATATGTAAAATAAAAAAAATCCTTATATACTGAATTATTAGAATTTTCTGCTTCTGCTGGAACTATAGCTTTTATATTTATATCTTATAAATTATTATACATAATTTATAATTATATATTTATAGCCATATACGTATAATAAATAAATAGCTCATATTTACATTTTTGTTTCACTGAATACTGTATATACATTTCCATAGCCAACAAAGCTTCTTTTTAGACATATTTTAAAATACAACTAATTACACTTTATTACAAAAAAAACTTATATTTAATAAGAATGTTTTGTTTTAGTTAATATTTTGCAAATGTTCTAGCCTGACATCAAGTTGTTTGTTTTAAGGACTCTTTTTCTTCTCAAAATATAGGCAGCAATCCACAAAATTAATGTATTTAAATCCCTTTTGTTTTCAACTGATAAAAAAGATTTTTGTTTTTGTGGGAGATGGGCGGTTCAGAATTGTGAAAAATACATACATATATACATACATATTCACTCAATAATATCAATGCTGCTTAGAGTGTCTCAATTTTGGAAGGAATATGTCCATAAAAGTGACTTACTTTTCATTTAGCAGCTCTTGTATTTTTTTCTGTGTTTCTTTATTTTTTTCCTCAATTTCTTCTTTGAGTTCTTTAACTTGAGTTTTATAAAGTGTCTAGAAATAAAAAAAGGCATCAGGATAATGATAAGGGCTACATATTATTCAATCTATATTTTCATATTATTTATATCAAGCTTTTACAAATGCTCTCTCAAAGAGCTTGCAACATTTTTGATAAAAAAGAAATTTAAAAATTGTACAATGAAACCAGCAACAAAAAGATAATAGCATAATTTTTACTCAAAGCAATTCCCTCATGCTGCCTAGTACAGGTAGTCCTCAATTCACAATTGTTTAGTGACCATCAAAGTTACAACGGCATTGAAAAAGTGACTATTTTTTCACACTTACAACCATTGCAGCATCCCCATGGTCACATGATCAAAATAAGGACACTTGGCAACTGGCATATATTTATGATGGTCCTGGGTCATGTGATCACCTTTTGTGACCTTCTGACAAGCAAAATCACTGGGAAAGCCAGATTTATTTAACAACTGTGTTAGTACCTTAAAAACTGCAGTGATTCATTGTGGCAAGAAAGGTCGTAACACGGGGCAAAATTCAATTAACAATTGTCTTGCTTAGCAACAGACATTTTGGAATCAAATCAGATTTTTTTTAAAAAGCATTGTGAATTAAATGATATATAGAAGTGTTGACATTAAAATATTGCAGTTATTAATATAAATATTTTGTTAATAAGATTGAGCTCTTTTTCATTATAAAAGAAGAGCTGGATAGTTACTTTATAATTGGGTAGTTTTTAGACCAAGATTAACATTTAAGAATAAACTGCCAGTGCTGTTGGTTTTATAAATTCACTCTCTCTCTGTTCATCAAGATGCACTTAAGGGAATATCATTCATATATTCAAAAAAGATCAGGCTAATATGAGATAATAGACAAGGCCAAGGCACAGTAGTTGGTTGAATTATGAGACAGCTTTCTTCCTAGATCTGTGCTATATTTCTGTGCAGTGAAATACAATGTAATGTATAATTTAAGGGAATTCTAATTTTGTTTTTTCTACAATCAAAATTCTCCAAAACCAAAAAGGAGAAAAACATGATACAATAAGATTCTTTTTTCGCTATTTTTTCTAGTGCACCGATTGTCTATTTTTAGAAGAGTTTTTAAGATTTTGATACTGACCAGACCGTAAACATAAGCAAATCAATCACAATAAGCCTTTCCCTTGAAAGTTCCAGTTGTTTAAAGATAATAATGAAAGTGGAAAAAGACATTTATAAAATACATTTCTTTGATATTTAGTGAAAAAATGATTGATTACAGCAATTCTTTAAACAAATGTTTCTTAAAATTTTAGGCACAGAAACCAGGTATACTATTTAGCCCAACCTAATATATGTGTCCAAAATGTCAACAAGGGCAAGTCCACAATGGCTAAAAGACTGGAAGAAAAATGGATGCTTACCTTTTTTTTAGCTTGACAGCAGACAAAAAAGTGGAAATCAAACAGTAATAAAAAAACAATTGTGTGTGTACCTTTCTTGTTCTTCCTCCCCCCTTAATACTTTTACCATTCCAAGGCACAAACATTATCTAAAAGTGAAGGTCATTATTAATAGATTAATGCAAGTTGTACATAACATCATTAAATGCTTGTGCAAGATAAAGAACACTTACAGAAAAATATTGTTCAGCTTCTAGTTGATCTTGTAATTCACGCATTTGGCCTTCATTCCCTCTGTATTGCCTTTGATGGGGAAAAAAGTAAAGGAATTTCTATTCTGAACTCTTAGTTAAAAGATGTCCAGTAGATCAAGCAATAAAAATATTATTTAAGTAGAACACAGGAAACTTAATAAGTCTAGAAGTTTAAAATATTTATGTCATTAGTTTTTATGAACACCTTCCATGAGATGTTTGCATAAATAACTATAAATAGTGAAGTCAGATGTCAATACAACATAGCACTAAAAGCAATCATTCACAATACAGTTCTTTTTGATAATAAAAATGCAACTTACTTAGCCAGCTGAGCCAATTCAAATTCTGCTAATCTTTTTGCTTCCAACAATGCATTGATCTCCTGTTTTAGCTGTTTCTCTGAACTCTTTAAACTATCTGCTTCTATAGCATGCATCTTCAGTTCATTCTGTGTCATCACTCTTTTATTTATCTCATGTTCAAATTGAAGTGTCAGATTCTTAACCTAAAAACATAATAAACAATTTATTTATTTCTACCTACTTACTTTGGCATTATCCAATTTCAGGAAAAAGTGCCAGGTGTTAAGAGGCCAATTTGTAAGGTTGTAGCATAGAATATTTATTCAAGCCTTTACACAAGAATCTGGTCAACTAAAGTTCAACACTAATTGGCATCAGATAAGGGTCAATGGAATTCAGGAGGGGTTGGACTTTAGGGACTTGTGTGAAGAGAACAATTCTAAACTGATATGTTTAATCCCCCCCCCCTTGCCTGCTGTTCTACAGAAAGCTTTTGACAATTTAAATTGGTAAAATTAATTTATGCCTCACAGAAATAATTAATGTTAATGGAGATAGTGAGATACAAAAAGAAACAAGACAAGCCCATTACCCCTTCTCCTTTGCTTATTTGGTTCTTGAACTTTGAATAAAGATACAGAGCAAGATGAATAATGAATTTAAAAATTAAAAGAGACAAGTCTTTTGTAGATGATTTGGTGTTGGTTTTGGAAGATTCTTTAAAGGGGACTGAATTATTAAAAAAAACTAAAAGAATTAGCTAGTTTTAAGATTAATAAACAGAAGACAAAGATGGTAATAAAAATATAAATATGTAAGATGAAACCAAACTGATCAGCAAAATGGGTTTCAAGATTGAGAAAAAGATAAAATATCTGAGTGTTAATTTGACAAATATGATTTGTCAAATTAAAATAATTTTGTTAAGATGTGGATTGAAATCTAAAATGATATGCTAAACTGGGAAAAAATACAATTATCATGTGATTTAGATCTATTGTAGTTTAGATCTATTATCATTGTTAATTGGGGAGATTAAGATTCTGTGATTAAGATGCATGTTTTGCCTAGAATATTATTTTTATTTCAGACATCACAAGTTTTAACAACTGATATAAACAATGGCAGAAAGATATGTCTAAATTGTGTGGTAGGGGAAAAACTGTGAGTTAAATATAAGGCATTTCACGATGCCAAAGAACGATTAGTTTTGGGTTTATCTGATCTGAAACTATATTCTACAACTTCTTGTTTAGTTTAGATGAAAAACTGGGTAATAGCAATAGCAATAGCACTTAGATTTATGTACCGCTTTATAGTGCTTTACAGTACTCTATAAGCGATTTACAGAGCAAGCATATTGCCCCCAACAATCTGGGTCGTCATTTTGCTGATTTCAAAAGGATGAAAGGCTGAGTCAACCTTGAGCCAGTCAGGATCAAACTCCTGGCACTGGGCAGTTAGCCTGCAATACTGCATTCCAACCACTGTGCTAATGCTGAGAAAAAGGTTATTGGAGATAGAAAGACATGATTTGAGATTTGTGTGGGATGGATAGTTATTTATGCTATGATAAAGTTAATGGAGAATTTATCATAAAAAAAAGTTTTAATATTTTTACTTTTTTCCCAATGTACCAAAACAAAGGTTCAAGCAGTTTCATAAGAAGCCTCATATACCTGTCACTGGCCTTCCAATTCTACTTGAAACTGCTTAAATATGATTCAGGAAAGATTTTAGAATTTCATGCCCAGAGTCTTAGGTATGAGGCAGTTTATAAACAAATAATTTGTGAAATTATCTGCAGCTACACAGAGATTTTTGGGTTCATAGAAATAAGATAATTTTTCATATATGCCTAAAAGGAATGTTCACATGGTATAGAAATTACTGTTTTACCTCCTCTTCCAGTCTCTCTTTCTGTTCAATAAGGTGCTCAATCTTCTGCTGTGATTGCTTCAGATCAAAGTCTAACATGGAACATTGCTTTTCAATCTGAACTATTCGATTTTCTGCCTTCTCTCTTGCTGCTCGTTCTTCCTTAACCTTTTTTTCAATTTCTATGAGGAAAAAGAAAGACAACAAAAATTAAATATAGGTAGTCCTCACGTACTGCATTTAGTACCAATCTGTCGCTAAGCCCAAGTCACAATATCACTTCATTTCTGGCTCATTTGTTAAGCAAATAACTGTGGGTCATTAAGTGTGATGTCACTTCATTACAATTTGTGATTTTCTACCAGCTTCCCAATTCGCTTTGCTTGTTGGAAGCTGGCTATGAAGATCATAAATGGCAATCATGGACCACTCAATTGCAACTATCACAAATGTGCACTGATTACCAAGTGCCCAAATTATGATCATGTGGATTACAGGAATGCAGCCATACTTTGAAGACCTATTGTAACATTTTCAGTGTCATCATAACTTTGAACAGTTGCTGAACAAGTGCTTGCTAAGTGAAAACTACCTGTTAAAGTACATTAGAAAGCAAAAAAGAATGCATTCACGCGATCTTCCAGATATCCTACTGAAAGGTGAGAGAAAATATTAAGCATTTGGAGCAGCTATATTAATATCTAAAAATCTCCTAGAATTGTTACCTGTAGTATAATGATATACCTAATGCATATAGATTACATATGCTGAGATGTCAACTGTTCTCTCTTGTTCATTACCAGCTTATTAACGATATGAGAAACAAAGACTGGTACCTAGATTTTTTCATAAATAATAGAAAATAACTACCCCACATACTCCAGGTAGGCAGGTAGGAAACACGACAAGACAACCTTGTCAGTATGATAGTACAAATCTTCTGCTGTGTCCTTTACATCCTGAGAAGGTAAGAAGGTTCCTTTCTGAGTTTCTTTCTCTGCCCATTATATAGATATGGGCTATGTACTCTCTTATCCAATTATTCCGTAGGCAGCATCTCTTCCCTCCATCTCCCAATGTCATTACACCAAGCCACGTTTCTGGTATTAAAGACTTTCTTTTATAATAGTAGATTAATATTCTGTAGAAATCTACTGAATTTCCAGAACTATGATGAATCATACTGAAGGCTAACTTGACACCCCGGTATCTCAGTTCCTAAAGGAAATTTCCCAAAAGGTAACTTACAGCAAACCCCTAAAGGTACGCAGGTTAGATTGCTAATGGGGAATCACCAGAAAATCAAAGGTCTATAGGCTAGATAGGGATGGTTGCCAAGGAAACTAGGCAAATTAGAAAGGAACATAGAACAAATTATTTAAAGGAAGAACTATATAAAAACTAATTACATATTAACCTTGCTTATTCTTTAAGAACTTACCATACATAGCAACAGATTTGGCCTCTTCTATTGACTGATGCTTGTCAGTTAACCGAGCTTTGTTTATGTTATGTTCATTTATTTCTTGTTCTAAACGTTGTTGTACCGTTTTAAGTTTGTAGTTTAGATCTATTTCTAAGTTATTCTTCTCCTGCAAGAAAGATATTTTGTATAAAATGGTATCAGATATACTAAATATGACAAGTATTCATATTTTATTATACTTTTCAGTACCTTTCTTCTTCCTACCTTTTTGTTTTACGCACATCTACTAGATCCTGAGTACCATGTTTCCCCCAAAATAAGACCTGGTTTTACATTTTGTTTGCGTCCAAAAGAGGCACCAGGTCTTATTTTCGCTGCAGCCAGGCCTCCCACGCCCCGACATCTGTTGCACCGCTGTTTGACTTCTTCAGCGGCTTCTTGCTGCTACTTGTAGCCCGGTGCCGCCGCTTGCAGCAGAAGCACTGGCCCGAAGCACTGTGTGGCCTCCTGCTCTAAGCGGCAGCACCAGCCGAAAGTGCCACGTGGCCTCCTGCTTTTGGGCTGATGCCACCACTCGTGGTGGGAGGCCGTGTGGTGCTTCGCGCCAGTGCCACCACTCATACGAGCCACGTGGCCTCCTGCAGCAAGTGGCAGCACCGGCCTAAAACATTGCACAGCATCCTGCTGTGAGCAGCATTGACCCAAAATGCCATGCAGCATCCTGCCGCGAGCAACAGCACCAGCGTAAAGTGCCATGTGCCTCCTGTCACAAGTGGTGGCACCAGTCCGAAACAAGCCATGCGGCTGCAAGCAGCCACAGAAGAACTCGGGCATCGGCGCAACAGGTGTTGGGTGTGGGAGGCCTGGCTATGGTGGTCCTATTGGTAAGGTAAGTGAGTGCGGGGAACATGGGACAGCTCCATCCCCCACCCCTGCCCTAGCTTGATTTTTAGGTATGCACCTCACCCCAAAACTACGGCTTATTTTGGGGGTAGGGTTTATATTAGGCCCACCCCCAAAAATAAAGCTAGGTCTTATTTTGGGGAAAACACGGTACGTATCAATAAAATACCTGTAGGATATGGGCAATAATACATTAACTTTAATTATAGTTTCTAAACCCTAGCATGCATAGAGTAAATGTGCTTGGAGTAAAATTATGTTTTGGTTTTACTTATGATATATTAACCAAAAAGGGACTAGGATTATCCTTCCTGTTACTAGGAAATATTGAATATTTAATCTTAACAGATACAGTTACGGCTCATAACCTATCATACACTTTCTCTATTTTGCTCAATAATCAAAGCCATGGTAGGTAGAAGAGGTCAATATGTATGGGGTCACTGGATGATGACTGTGACATATGGAAGACTATGAATTGAAATATAAGATGCATAGATGGTAAACAGTTATGAAAAAAAATGGAAAAATACATGTGTAGTTGTGGAAGCAAAGATGATTCAAAATAAAAGTATGGAGAGGAATAGTGGTGAGATTTAGCTCCAATTCCTTTTCTTTTCTTAACCAATGTTGTTAATATTTTTTTCACTTATTGCTTCTTGCTCCCTTTCTGTCAAAGAGCTGCTTATTCTGAAAATGACTAGTATAAATCTAGCAGCTGTTGGTTACACATTATAGCAGCTACTCTCTTTCCTGGAATAGAAGATACACTTGACTCAATAAGTTGCAAGTGAGTACTATATTCATTCCCAATATACTCCAGCACCTTTACCACAAATCCAAAGTGCTACATGGCTTACCATTTAGTAATAATTATAATTTAACAAGTCTAAATTTGATTTCTGGCTCACCCTTCTTCCATGGCCTTATTGAATTTTATGTATTCCTATCATTTTCAAATGTACATTTATTTGTAATTCTAAAAATATGCAGATATATTTTTTATTCTAAATATGCAAGATACATAAGACTTTGTGCCTCATTACCTAGTTACCGTACCTTTTCAGAATGATTAAGCATGTCTTGGGCCTGTTTTCTTTCTTCTTCTACTCGCTCAAGATTGTTTTTCACACCTTTGATTTCTTCTTGTAAAGATGTAATGCGAGCTATAGTATTAATTAAATATATTTAACTGTTTCTATGACTCCAGATAGACAAGAATAGTTTACTTACATAAACTCCTCACATATATCAAAGATGATTCATTAAGAAAATAGATTATATTTAAAATGTTAGATCTATGTTTTCCACTTTAATTAAATTATTAATTAAACTGAAAATATGTAAACATATATTTTCATATGGGTACACATATATGCAATTAAATACTGAAAATGAAATTATGCAAGAAAGGCTAAGTGATCACATTTAATTAAAACAGCAGATATGGAATATTCACATTTGCAACAAAAATGCTAGTCTTTATTGATTTGAAGAACTTATATTTACTGATACAAAAAGATTACGCCCACAAATTTTCCAACACATTTGTAGAGTAGCGCAAGTAAAAGGGTTTTTTTATAAAGACATTAAATGACCTATATATTCCTCAGAAAACTATTTTAACCCACCATCTATTGTTCACCCTCAGTAAACAGTATTTATGAACAAGGAAGTTCCTGTTCATACTTATTATCTGCATTAATAAAATCATAGGATTTAATTCTATGATTTAGGTCCTATTCAAAAGTAGATTTTCTTAACTATTCGTTCAAAATAAAGAGAAGCAAGAGTAGTTCAAGCAGGACAAGAGAGAAAGTATTTTATTCTTGCACTCTGTCTGTGGTTATTATTTGTAGAAATACCACTTTTATATTGTGGGATTGTAGGTAGTGTACAAAAATATAAAAGCTTTAGATAAATCAATTCTGCATGTTCAAAACCCGAAATATATAAGCAGAAATGCTTCGAAGAAAGCTAAGGCTAGGTAACCTTTTTCAGCCAGAAACACATCTGAAATTGGGACAGTGGGCACATTCGTAATCTGGCTGACACAGAAAGATTCTTTAGAATCACAAGCAAACATATTTTATCTAGTTTTACTATACAAATTTTAAGCTAGTTTCAAGGATGTTCTCTAACTTCCCATGAGGATCCACAAACATTTTTTAAACCAAATACAATGCAAGGGATGTAGTTTTGCTTTGCATAATAGTAAGTGCTTTTAATTTTTTTTTTTTAAGTGAGCATGGCCAAGATGTCCTCTGGAGGATACAATATTGTCTTATTGAAAAAAATAACTATTTATAAATGAGTAAGAGCAATATCATCTTATGTTAAAATCAAGTACAGCTTTTGATATTATTATAGATTGCTACAAAAAATAAATAGTACCTTTTGCTTGAATTTTTTCCCTTGGATTTAAAATTTAATCCAAGAGTTCTTTGGGGAAATGGACTTTCATTCCTTAAATGAAAACATTTAACATTTCTCTTTTCTTGCTCCAAGTTCCTATATGTCCTACAGTTGATTTCTATACTTCTAGGCAGCCATAATATAGCCTAAAATCAAGTTGCAAATGTTCACGGCCACATAGTTCAATAGCATATATCTTTTCTTGCAGGTTTGTCTCCACAGGCACATTTGGATAGATTCTACATATATCCAAAGGCCATACTGGATTCTCTGTTGTATGCTGCTGCATCCTAACTTACTGCAACAATTCATGTCTAATATCTGTAGCATAGGATGCATATAATTGTCATGCTGAATTTTTCTGTACAATGACAGCATTTATATTTTGTTTTAACTTTCAATCCTCAATGTTTTATGTTTTTAACCTTAACCCTAATTGTTCTATATTGTTATTTATGGCACTGTAAACTGCCCAGAGTCTCTTGATAGTGAGGTGGCATATAAATTTAATAAATAAATAAACATCTTATTTTACACATATGAAAACAAAGAATCAGATCATATTGATATGCAAAAAAAATCCATGACAATATGTTTTGGGAAATGGAATAGCTATTACAAATTCTTAGTTTTACATAAAGTATGCAGTGTTTACACTTAATATAAGAGCATTTATATTTAATTTATCTTTCACCATTCATATACATAACTCAGCCCAAAATTGTTATTTATATTTCAAGATATCAGAAAAAAACTTTACATTTTATAATTAGTGTAAAATTATTACCTTGTAGTTCTCCAATAATTTCTGATCCATGACTCCTATCTCTTCGTTCTACTTCTAGTGCTCCTTGTAGCTGGAAATAATCCTTTTCCACCTGTAATTTTGTGTTTTCTAGAATTCTGCATCTCTCCTGCAACTCCCTATTTAATGATTCAAATTGACTTATTGACTTGCTCATTTCTGTATGACTTTTCCTTAGTCTTGCTGCAGTATCTGACTCTGTTCTCAGCAAATCATTGGCCTCTTCAAGCTGTGTAAGCAACAGGATTAGGGAAAAAAATTAGAGGTTAGTCTAAAATGAGTATGACTCATTATCTACCCTAAAAAGGGAGATTTAGTTACAGTGAATTCAGAAAGTATTCAGGCCCCCTTCACTTTTGTTATACTACAGCCTGATTCTACAGTTAAAATTCATTTCTCGTTAATCTACACTCAGTACCCCATAATGAAAAAATGAAAACAGAATTTTAGACATGTCTGTAAATTTATTAAAAAGTAAAAACTGAAATATCACATTGGTTTAAGTATTCAGACCTTTCACTCAGTACTTTGTTGAAACACCTTTGACAAGCTTTGCACACCTGGATTGGGGAATTTTCCGCCATTCTTCCTTGCAAATCCTCTCAAGCTCAGTCAAGTTGGATGGCGACCGTTGGTGGACAGCCATTTTCAGTTCCTCCAGAGATGTTCACTAGGATTCAAGTCAGGGCTCTGGCTGGGCCACTCTAGGACATTCACAGATCATTGTCATGTTGGAAAGTGAACCTTTGGCCCAGTCTGAGCTCCTGAGCACTGTGGGACAGATTTTCCTCAACCCTGACCAGTCTCCCCGGTCATTGCTGCTGAAAAATACCCTCACAGCATGATGTTGTCACTACCATGCTTCACTGTTGGGATCATATTGGGCAGGTGATGAGTGGTGCCTGGTTTCCTCCAGACATAACATTTAGAACTGAGGGCAAACAGTTCAATCTTGGTTTCATCAGACCAGAGAATCTTTGTTCCTTATAGTCTGAGAGCCCTTCAGGTGCTTTTTTAAAAACTCCAAGTGAGCTTTCATGTGTTTTGCACTGAGGAGAGGCTTCCGTCTAGCCATTCTGCCACAAAGCCCAGATCGTTGGAGGACTGCAGTGATGGTTCTCCTTCTGGAACTCTGTCCCATTTCCACACAGGAACTCTGGAGCTCATTCAGAGTGACCATTGGATTTTTGGTCACCTCTCTTACTAAGGCCCTTCTCCCCCGATTGCTCAGTTTGACCAAGCGACCAGCTCTTGGAAGAGTCCTGGTTGTGTCAAACTTCTTCCATTTGAGAATTATGGAGACCACTGTGCTCTTAGGAACCTTCTATGCAGAAATTTTACTGTAGCCCCCCCCCCTTGCAATAATCCTTTCTCTGAACTCTTCAGGCCGTTCCTTTGACCTCATGGCTTTTGCTCTACTACAGTATGCATTGTCAGCTGTGAGGCCCTCTATAGAGAGGGGTGTGCCTTTCCAAATCATGCCCAATCAATTTAATTTTCCATAGGCCGAAGTGTAGAAACATGTCAGCAACAATCAAGAAAAATGGGAGGCACCTGACCTAATTTTCAAGTGTTGTTGTAAAGAATCTGAATACTTATGCCAATGTGATATTTCAGTTTTTTCTTTTTAATAAATTTACAGACATTTCTAAAATTCTCTTTTCACTTTGTCATTATGGGGTATTGAGTGTAGATTAATGAGGGGAAAAAAGAATTTCAACAACTGTAGAATCAGACTGCAGCATAACAAAATTGACAAAAATGAAGGCGATTTGAAAACTTTCTGAATGCACTATATTTATTTGGCCATGTAAACATCAAGCAACTCAATATAACACATGGGACAAGTTACAACCTTAGTAGAATAACAGAAGAACAAAATAGCAAAACAACTATCTAGGAATAATTAATCATTAAAATCATTAAAACAGTCATAACAAAGTAGTAACTTCATAAAATCCTATTAAGCTGATAGCAGAAAAATACCGAGTGGTCCATCGAGTCTGCCCTTTCAGGTTTTTAATTTTAATTTTAATTTTGTCAGACAATGGAGATGCATTTATTCCAAGCATGTTTAAACTCAGTTACTGACGACTGATCCACTACCTCTGCTGGAAGTTGGTTACAAGCTTCCGCTACTGTTTCTAAATCTTTAGGGCTTTCATGAAGGGCAGAGTATGTTACTCAGGGGGAATGAATATATTTATGAAACAAAATAGATATGCAAAATTGCTTACTTGCTTTTGCAACTGTGTAATTTTTTCATTTGTAATATGTGAGTGTTGACTAATTTTTTTTAAGTCTTCCAGCTGATCTTTTAATGTTGATACTAAAAGCAAAGAAAAACATTTTAAACATACATTTTTAAAAATATTTCTAGGTAAATTGCAGAAATAAAACATTTAAAATCGAAACACTTCCCATTTTATTTAAAAACAACAATAACAACAGGAACATTTTCATTCATACTTTCTATTGATGATTGTGGCCTGAGGAAGGAACAGAAGATTCTGGAGATAAAACATTAGTCCAAGGAATGGTGTCATCAACAAAAATTTGGATTCCTGGACCAGGACATATTATCTACTAAAGGGCTTTTGTAAAAGATACACTTTACCTCACAAGGACTGAGAAGAAGGTGTTTCAAAGACAACTTACTCAGGTTGTCTGGCAGGTTTAAATTAATCGTGGAGAGATAAAAGACCAACACCCAGAACTACACTCAAAACAGTAAGCCTTATAACAAGAAAGAAAGGGGGGGGCACAGAAATACATCAGAAGATAAGCAGGCAAACACTAAGACAGACAGTACTAAAGGGCTCAAATGACTGTAACCAATGCTCAGAGAATGGAGAAGAAAACAGAGAACATGAAATCCCAGTACTAGGGTAGAAGAGGAGGGGTATGTTGCAAATATGACATTGTTGATATTGCTGAAATTTGGTGGGAGCGAACCCAAGATCGGGATATGTACAGGTAGTCCTTGACTTACAACAGTTCATTTAGTGAATGTTTGAAGTTACAATGGCACTGAAAAAAGTGATATGACCATTTTTCACACTTACAACTATTGTAGCATCCCCACAGTCAAAATTCAGACGCTTGGCAACTGGTATGTACTCAAGATGGTTGCAGTATCCTAGGGTCACATGATCTTCTTTTGTGACCGTTTGCCAAGCAAAGTCAATGGGGAATTCAGATTTACTTTACAACTGTGTTACTAACTTAACAACTGCAGTGATACACTTAACAAGTGTAGCAAGAAAGGTCATAAAATAGGACAAAACTCACTTAACAACTGTCTCACTTAGTAACTGAAATTTTGGGCTCAATTGTGATCGTAAGTTGAGGACTAGCTCAAACCAAGTTTGTTCATGCCTAACAAAAATAAGGGGTGGATGCATAATATATAAATTTACACAATATGGAAATTTATGACGATGAAAGAGTCCTACCATGGACAGGAGATTGGACTAGAATACTTCCAAAGTCTCTTCTAGCCCTATGATTGTATGAAAAGCTTTCTTACTATAATAAACAAAACAGAAATATAGCTTACCTTCATTTTCCGCATTTCGACGTTTCTCATTCTCCTGTTCAGCTTTTCTTTGATATTCACTAATTCTGTGTTGCAAGAGCATCTTTTCCTTCTCTACTTGAGTAACTGTCGATTCCAAATTTTTTCTCTGATTTCCCTGTAAGTTGTAATATTTTAGCAATAAAACTCTACAACTAAGCATTCATCTGAATAGTTATAGAACTGCAATTATTTTAATCAAAAGATTCCTACAATAAATAAAATATAGTGAAATACATTTGCTACTTTAAAATGTAACAAACTGATGTATAGGCAATTGAATATTATTTTTATAATGATAAGTGTGTGCACTCTGAAAATGTATCAGAAAAAGAGTTCTGGAGCATGATTAGAAATGCTACAGTATCTTAAGCCTGAATAAGGCTTAAAACACCCATTTTGTACCTTAAAATACAGCAAAATCCACAAATGAAATATTGGCTCTCACATTTTGGTGGCTGTGAGAATCACACCCAATATTCCATCATGTTGAAAACAGCTTTTCTTATTTTTTTTCAGTACTAACCTAAATTACATTTTTTTAAATAAAGCATCATTAAACCAGCATTTAGAAGAAGACTTTTTAAACTAGTTATTTAACTTTAACATTTCCATACATATATATACTAAAGAGCAGAAAATCTGTGACTGAAGGATAAGATTTTGATTATGGAGGATAAGAGGGAAAGTTGAATGTGCAAGCCTAGGAGAAATGAAGGTCCATTTGTGTCTTGATAGATGGTCTAATTTAAGCTGGGCAATGGACTGGTAATGGTCTGTGGCCTGTTAGGAACCAGGCCATACAAGGGGCAGATGAGTGAGCAAAGCTTCATCTGCATATGCATGAGATCTGGGTTGCTCATGAAACCATTGCCTTCCGCCCCCCCAATCCCCGAAAGAAAATTTTTCTTCCAAAACCAGTCCCTGGTGCCAGAATAGTTGGGGACCAATGTATTAGCAATCTCTTCTCATCTATTCTAAGCATAATGTAAAATTGTGTTCATTTCTAACAAAGTCAATATAGAAAGGCTAATAATTCAAATACTTACCTCTTCATCTAGTTCCTTCATTATCTTGTCTAATTTAATATTTGATGTTCTATAAAGAATATAAAAGCTGAATTTTATTTACTGCTTTTAAGACAAAATATTTCATATGTAGCTGATCAATATCGACAAAACATCAAATACATATCCAAACCATTAAAATTTTAATAACAAAAATGCTAATGCCACTAAAAAGTCTGTACTATCATAACCAATTTTTTACAATATTGTTTTCAAAATTATTGCTCTTAAATAGTTCTAAAGTTAGTAATTCCTATGGGAACAGGAAATAACAAAAATACAGTCTGTAGTTTGCCAAATTCCTCAATTCCAATGGTGGAATTCAGCCGGTTTGGCAGAACCGATATCTATTTTTTTGTTGAGTTCAGCAAACCGGTTATGATAAATCTGAGTTCTTCTGCGGCCACTTGTGGCCCAACGCCACGTAGCGCATTGTGCCGCTGCTACTGCTCACAGCAGAAGGCTGCAAGGCTCATCGTGCTGATTGGCGTGATCGGCGTGATGCGCTATGTGGCCTCCTGCTGTGAGTGGCGGCACCAGCGCAATTGGCGTGATGCGTTGCATGGCCTCCTGCTGTGAGCGGCAGCACCAGCACAATTGGCGCAATGAGCTTCACGGCCTCCTGCTGCAACCAGGATCCTATTGCTACAGTGAAAAAATGGTTAAATATAAATGACACAGCCGATGATGCTCGTATAAAAGGGAAGAAAATTGTAAGTGAGGACGCCAATCAAGAAGCAATATGCAAATATCTTAAATAACATATTTTATAATATGTTTTATAATATGTTAAATATGTTAAGTAACATTTTTTTCATTAATATTTTGAAACTCTTTCTTATAATCTAGTTTTGTGTACCTTTTATTGTTCTTATTTAAGTATTGTTCTTATTTATTTAAGCATGAAATAATGAACTACCTTTCGGTATATCATTTTTTTATACTTAAAACGGTCATTAGGGCAGAGAACCTGTTGTTAAATTATTTGAATCCCACCACTGCTCACATCTGTTGCATGTTTGCTGATATACATGAACATGTTGAATGCTATTATCATACAAGTGATATTTAATAACAATTATGTTTGACATTCTGAAAAAATGAAATATATTACCTGAATTTTTGTTCCATTTCATCTTTTAACTGCATTTCATTATGTAGTTGTTCTTCAAGCTGATAAATATTTTTTTGCAAAGATTCTAACTATAAGTAGAAAATACAAAATGAATTATAAAATTTATACTTTTATAGAACTAGTTAAATATGTAAGGCATAACATTTATGGAATGGTTTTCTGATGCTTATATATTAAATTAATTTTCCAAACCACATTAGTATTGATCCTAATGAAAAGTAAAAAAAGCCTCAAATCTTGTCTTTAGAATATGTCAAAATAATGATTTTCTCTCTCCTCTATCAGTACTCTTGAAAAAGAAAAAAGAAGAATGTGATGGTTCATTCTTTCTTCCCCAACCAGATAATTTATGGCCTTACCAGAATGATTGGAGGGAAAAAAAGGAACAGAATAAAGGGCTTGTGACTAAACAATGTAAGCTTTATAGTGCCCTTTACATATAAACAAGTCTGCCTTACATTTTGTGTATCCATAAAGTATTTAAAAGAGCTATCCACCAATGCTGATAATGAGAATCACTTTTACTTTTATGTTAACTATTTAAGATTTTATTCTTAAAAATTAAATATTCTTTTGTTTTGAGTATAGACACTTATTTGAAACATATTACTGGAAAAATTAATAAATGTTCAAATGATGTAGAATCTAGTAAAAATAATCAGAAAATAAATATTTCTTGGACCCACACTTACTTCAATGAATATTTGAAGTTTGGTGTCTTCAGTGCAGGAACAGATAATAAGTTGTTATTGTGCCTTCCAGCACTATGTAGGGTGTATAAAACCTCTAAAACTGGTTGTATTTTAATACTCACAGAGAAACCACAGTTGGAAAAACAACCTCCTCTCTTTTGAATTTTACTATTCATATATGGTTTGAAGTTGATACATTATTTACAATTGTAAATAATGAGGTCCCCTTTTAAATCAGAGGTCCCCAATTCCTGTTCCTATTTGGAACTGGGCTGTGGGAATGGAGAGTCAGTGTGCATGCACTCGCAGCCCAACTTGGGCAGCCTGGCTCCCCTCTCCCCCACCCCCAGCCGGGCCGCCAAACTGCAATGATTGGGGACTGCTATTTTAAATTCCATAATTTTTATTGTTTAAGAAACAGAAAGCGAACATAAGAACCTCTTATTACACCAATAGATTTGATAGCTGCCAAAGGAAATATTTTGAATTGAAAGTTGGGAGTTTTATTCATGGAGTCAACATTCTCCATCAGCAGAATATGGTTTTATAAATGGTTAGCAACAGTGGCTTATATAAAAAACAAATTTGATTTTTAAAATAAAATGAATCTGGATTTCCAAGAGATTAAAATTAATACTTTCTAAATTTAATAAAAAATGAAAAAAGTAAATCAATTTAGCAAGTTAGCATTTTAAAAAAAAATCTATTTTAAGTATATTCCTAAAATAATATAGTGAAGCTCTTATTTTAGATGTGACTTCTGGATCAACTAACATCAGGCTAAAATGGGTATTTTTCTCCAGCTAACACAATTAAATATAAACTAAGAATCGTTTAGAGGTAATGCCAAAAATGAAATAAAATGTAGCATCAAAAGCAAATTCATTAATTGAAATTCTTCATTAATTAATAATTCCTCATTAAAAAGATGACAGAAGAATCAACTCCACTGGATTTTGGGGAGGGGTTGAATTATAAAAATGAATATTTATATTAACTTTTTAAGAAATCATTTTAATGCTTTTCATTGAGAATAAAATTGTCTTCTTTTGCCCCTGGAACAAAGATGCTAGGGATATAAAACATCACATTACAATTTTTTCTATTATTTATTTAAAATATATAAAACATAAAACAAAGTATGTGTTTTTCTTATTTTTAAAATATCCAATTATATTTTGGAGCTGCAAAAACGGTATTAAAATGCTGCACCTAACTATTGTATATCCATTATGGAAAATATTACTTTAAGTCTTTATTCAACAGAGGCATCTATTTCAATTTATGGTACTTGTTAAAGAAAATGTATTTTAGTTTAGCTAAATTATAATACTTATGTAAAACTAAAAAAAATTACAATTTAAGTACACAATTTTAACATTTAAATGAATTTCATTTTTATTGTTTAAGTTACATTATATAATTATATGTAATATAAAAGATGTCATTTTTCAGAACATAAACAAATTATAGAATAAATTTAACCAATGACAATTTTAAAAAAATTAAATATACCAAGTTTTTATCTACGTTGGTAGTTGTTCTGTTGTCATTCGAATTAGCTGTGCAGGTAGATAAATACCTATAAACACAATTTTAGTAGTTTTAGAAAGACACAAAAATATAAATATTCTCAGAATAAAATTTTAATAAAATTCTATTTACTATGAGGCCCAGAAGATTCTATACTAGACAACTATACAGAGACTGTCAGCAATCAATGAAAAATGTCTTACTGCCCTATAGTTTTATTATATAAATCATAAAGTCTTCTTTGTGGCTGTGTGTGTAAGACCGGGTCTTTTTTTTTTTTTTGCCTCCAAAAGAGACACCAGGTCTTATTTTCCGGGGGGGGGGGTGTCTTTTCCACTCACCTCCGGCACAGACAGCCCCGCCCAGCCGGCCCACTTCTTCTGCGGCTGAAGGAGCAGCTTTATTCTGCAGCTCAGAATGGAGGTTGGGCCTGCATTTTGCAATGAGGCCTTTCCAGCCAAGAACCGAGCTATGGATTCAATTCATAGATCGGTTCTAGGCTGCAGGGTCCTTGCAAAACGGAGCTATGGATTGAATCCATAATTCGGTTCTTGGCTACAGAGGCCTTCCGGAAAGGCCTGACTGCAGAATGCAGGCCTGGGGACACCCCAGAAGAAGTGAACTGCCGAGGAGAGGCCTGGCTGCAAGGTAAGTGGGTGCGGGGCGTGTGGGGCAGCTCCACTCCCCCACCCCAGCTTGAGTTTTAGATGTGTGCCTCGCCCCAAAACTAGGGCTTATATTTGGGGTAGGGCTTATATTAGGCCCGTCCCCAAAAATCAAGCTAGGGCTTATTTTCAGGGTAGGTCTTACTTTCAGGGAAAACTGATGTGTGTTGTTTCTTGTCCATTATTTATACTACAACTAGGCAACATTCACTATGCAACAATCAAAAGAAAAAAGTTCTCTTCCATTGTTGTTTTTCAATTTATTTATTTATTTATAATTTCTCTGTACTATGCACTTTAAAATTTAAGCATTTTATATTAGTCATAATATAGTTACTGCATAATTTCAGGAAAAATGCAGGTGCTTTAGAGTGCAAACATTGATACATCCAAAGTATTCTTTAGAAGTGAATCAGAGATCATTCCAGCACTATTAAACACATGCAACTTGATATTTCAAATAAGCAGACACCTTGTTTAATTTTTTTTCTTTCCTTATTAGACTTTGTTGCATTTACCAAACATAGTTTTGATCCCTGTAGGTGACTGCAATATATTACCTGAATATTCTGACTTATTTAATTGAAAATACACACACAAAGCAAAATGCAGTCAAGTTACCAGAAGCTAAATAATCTCTACAAAATGGATGATAAGCCTCTAAACTAAATACAGCTGCAATATGGCTATGTTTCCAATATCAATAGGCTAACACAAGGCAGTTTTTAATGACTGCAATAATAATTAAGTTATATTTGTTATATTCCTGTTATAAGTATACTCATGACTTTTACCAACAAACCAATATATTAAATCTACATATACTTACTGATGATTACTATAATAAGTAAATCCTACAAAAGGTAGCTGGTTGCCAACAAAGGCTTTTGGTATAGGAAATGTTTCTTCTTCACTTTTGTCTTCCTCCAGATCATCAAAGTTACTAGTGTCAATATCACTATTTAAATCAGGCACAACAGGTGCTACAGCTACCCCAAAACCCCCCAAAAGAACAAAGATTATTAATTGTATAAAATGTGTATATTATCAGATATAAATGTAATGAAGCTGATATGAAAAAATGAAGTTGTTTTAAAAGATCATATAATGTTGAAATTCTTATTATATTTTGAGCAGTATGTGCATAAATCCCCCAGAAACTTAAAAGTTTGAAAAATTACATAATAGTAAGAAGCAAATTATTCTTCAGTAGCTCACAACAAACTGCTGATCTAGTGCCTCAATTCTACAAAATATTTCTAATATTATAGATATTAGCTGGGACAGGAGAACTATTATAAACTGACTTATCAAAGCAGTTACTTCCATATATAATAGTGGTATTTTCTATAAAGCATAAAATATTTTACTAGTTTTTTAATTATATAAAAGAGCAAAAATAAATTATGGTTGTCACATATATCATTGTATAAAATAGTCACAATTACTCTTATTTTGTCCTGTTATCTCAAAATACTAAATGTTTCAATCATAATACTACAATGTACCTCATAACTTTGGGATAATAGAAAATCAAAGGGAAAACCCAGAATGATTAAAAATTATTTTGTATTTATTGTTAAACAGAAATCAAAACAATGACATTAATTTAATATTAACCACTAGGTTAGGTTAGAAACAGTTATCCTGAACCAAGTATTAAAGATTTATTCTATGTTTAATAAATAGAAGATATTTAGATTGTGGTTTTTAAATACTTTAAGTGTTTTATAGGGTTTGTACAAGTGTACTTTTCTGTATATTTTGAAGAACTGCACAACCAATTTTACATTTCCAGCTCAGCTAGGGTTATGTTTCCTCAATAGCAACCCAAAATCCCCCCTAATCACAGTACCCCCAAAGTCTTTGAGGAGAAATTGCGGCTCAGAAGGGAGATAATTAATTAATTAATTAATTATATTTGGGGATCATATTTACAAATTGAAGAGAGAGGAAGACAAAGACTGTCAACAGAAAAAAGGTATGTAAGATCTCACTGGATGTACATAAACTTTCTAGAGTAAAACAATGTGAACCCTGTGAATGTTGTGTGAACCTCTTAGCCTTTTGAATAAGCAGGTCAGCTCCTTTTTTTTAATCTGTTCGTTATTAGAAAATTATATTCCTGCAACATTTACAAGGAAAATAGAACACATGAAAATTAAAAGAAAAGCCAATTTTATGCAGAAAATTACTTACAGTCCCTAAGATTTTCCCAAGACCACTGATCATTTTTGAAAAATGGATGTCGCTTGATTTCTTCCACGCCATTTCTCCCTAATCTAACTTCCCTGTACAAGTTAAAAAAAATTAAATTATGCTATACATACTGCCTACACTTGAAAATAATTTGTAAACAAATGAAATGTTAACTCAAAATAAGGAGATCATTTATTTCAATATTAGCAGTTTCTTTGCTTTAATATCTCAGTAATAAAAAACATGTTTGTTGTCAGAAACATTTATCAAATATTGCAGGGATTGCAAATGCTTATATAGAATTAGCCACTCCAACTCCACCAACTTTTTATCTGATTTCACTCTAACCTATTTTTCCAGGTAATCAGTAATTATTACATCATTACTTGTATCTGCATTTGGATAAGCATGTCATAGCTGTAAAAACATTTCTTTCCAAATCTTTCAAATTATTAGAAAAATCTCTGCTGTATTTTAAGAATCAGGACAGCAGATGAAGTTTGGGGGAGGGGCAGGAAAAGTAGATAACAATGTTACAGGTCTAAAGTACAATTATTCAAGACAGGAAATCCAAAGGAAAAATCATTTAATTTCTTGCTCAGCTGCTGAACAACCTGTAGGATACAGTAATAAAGTTTCTGTAGTAATTTAATTACTTCTTTTAAAACAATACACTGTGATTGAAGTTCATTTGTTGCTAATATAGTGATATGATTATGTGTTAATGTAATACACGAAGAACAACTCATAGTTTGCTATTAAACTATTCTATTATACTCAAAACTCTATCTAATCCATAGAAATACCAAATAATACTACCTCAAAAAAGGAAAACAAAATAAGCAATAGCACTAACTTTAATGACTTTAAAAAGTTATAGTTAAAATAATTTTTGATATGTTACATGAACATAGCCTATATTTTAAAAGGAGATGATGAATAATTCTTAAAAGAATTCATTTAATAATTTAATTTCTAAGCTTTTAAAAAAATAATTACAAGTATTTAAAAGTATCTAAAAATATTTTTTCTACAATATGATTTTAAACATATTACCTGTCTGTTAGAAAGCCACAAATAAGATTTTTTGCATCTTTAGAAATCTCATTATCATCAGGGAAGCTAAGAGAATTCTTATGGTTCATAATTTTGCTATATGTTCCAACCAAAGAATCTGCATAAAAAGGTGTATCCCCTAAAACAAGAGAGAAAAAAATTATATGTCACACAACTGATCAAAACTAATAAAATAACATGGCTAGACTGCACAACCTGGCAAAATTTCAATACTATTTAGCCACCAAAAGTGGCTTTTTGTGCTTATTTTAAGGGCTCAAAATAATATTATCATATTAAAGTACAAAAAACCAGTGAGGACAATTAACCAGTGGAACAACTTGCCTCCAGAAATCTCCATTACTGGAGATTTTTAAGAAAAGGCCGCTAGACAGTCACTTGTCTGAGATGGTATAGGTCAGACATGTCAAACACAAGGCTCGGGGGCCAGATGTGGCCCACGAAGTGGTTTCATGTGGCCCGCGAAGCCATCCTGGAAACAGTGAGGGAACGGCCCCTGCTGCCTTGGCCTTGGCCCAGGCTGGCTGGGAGCCAATGTACAATTTTGTGGTGGCCATCTATGCTGAAAAACATTGTCTTAGCTCCACAAGGCGAGGAACCAGCCCCTGCCACGTCAGCCCTGCCCCCTGGGTGCATGCTGGAGAGGTGTCACCCTTTGTGAGGAATGAAGAAATGCACCATTGCCTGGAAGTGGCCAGCAAATATATTTGACCTCTGCTGTCCAGGGCTCCCGGCAGCCTGCACCACCATCCAGCCCCCTCCCCCGCATGGCCTGAGAGGAACAGTGAGGCTCCTCCAGTGGACCATGCCTTGGCACTTGCCCTAGTCCCACCCCCTTCTGCCAGAGACCCTCAGATCCGTCCCACTCCTGCTCAGATCTGTTCCACTCCTGCCCAGGCCCCCACAGGCACCCTTGATGTGAATGTAGAGCTGGCCATGCACACCCAGTAAGTCACACCCACTCCATCCACGCCCACCCAGTAGGCCGCACCCACCCTGGCCACACTCACCCAGCCCTCCAAGGGCAGCCACAATGCTGATGCAGCCCTGAATGAAATTGAGTTTGACACCCCTGGTATAGGTCAGTGATGGCGAACCTTTTAGAGACCGAGTGCCCAAACCGCAACCCAAAACCCATTTATTTATCGCAAAGTGCCAGGGCCGCATCAGCATTGTGGTGCCCTCGGAGGGGGTTAGCAGGGGGATATGGCCCACTTGGTGGGTGTAGCTGCAGTGGTCATGGCAGACTGGGTGGTCATGGCCAGGATGGGCATGGCCACCTTGAGGTTGCTCGTGGGGGGATGCCTGTGGGGGCTGGGCAAGATTGGGGGAGATCCAGGGGATCTCTGGTGGGTGGGACGGTGGGTAGCAGGCTCGTCCTGTGGGGTGAGGCAGGGGATAGGGCAGGGGTGCCATTGCTGCAAGGCAAGGCAAGGCGAGGCAGGGCCGACTGCTGCCTGACACCATCGTCCCCCGCACACAGAGGCCAGCGAGTGCATGGGGGCATGCTCTACTACCTTTTGCTCGAGCTTGCTAGCTGGCTGCTTCGCCTTTGTGCTGGGCGGGGCTGTTGCTCCGGGTGCCAGCGGCGGCCTAATGGACCTGTGCGAGATGCTGGCGGCAGGCGTGCCCACAGACAGGGCTCTAAGTGCCGCCTCTGGCACGTGTGCCATAGGTTTGCCATCACTGGTATAGGTCCTCCTGCTTGAGCAGGGCGCTCCTCCAAGGTCCCTTCCAGCTCTATCCTATCCTATCCTATCCTATTCTAAAAAGAATAGATCTTCTACAATCATGTGTATTTCCCAAGACTACCTCATGCCCACTTCTGTAGAAATCATTTATGTGTTTTCATTCTAACAGCCACAAAAAGAGACTGGGGTAGTACATATAGCAGAAAAAATGAGGAAGATAAGGATGACACAAGTGAGGTAAAAGGATAGATGATTCAAAGAAGTTTTTTTTTAAAGATACAATTGTAATTAATTTACACACTATGTTTCTGATACTTACCCACAAGCATTTCATACAAAAAAACACCAACTGACCACCAGTCACATTCTCTTCCATAATAACCATCACCACCTTGTGATTTTAATACTTCTGGGGATATATAATCCGGAGTTCCAACAGCTGTATCACATCGTACCATACCTTCCTATAAAAAAACAAAGATTGTTTAAACTTTAAAGGAGTCACTCTCTAGGATCTTAATATTACACTGAAAGGTATATGAAGCAAGATAGATTCTTACATCTGTTTGGAAAATAAAATTTAAAATTAAGTATGAACCCTAGTTAAAAATCTTAATTTAAACACACATTGATATCTTTTTTTCAGAGTATCATGATTTTTCACAAGCCAAAAGCTAATTAGTAGTAATTTTTATCTACTAACCTTATTCATTTTCATACAGGTACCAAAATCTGCTAGTTTTAAATGACCAGATTTGTCTAGCAGCATATTATCAGGCTTTACATCTCTGAAAACAATGAAAAAATTATCAGATCAACTTTTATTTATTAAGCAAGAACATCACTGAGCCTCATCCCAAATGAAGAACACAAATAAAACAATGGCTAGCAAAATTAGACCCAAACTTTGAATTATAAGTGCCTTTACATTTCTGCGTTTTTCCGAAACAAATTTTCCTTTCATTGTGATGTACATTTTATACCTATATCAACTCAGTTTGTTTTTCCATTTAGTACAGTATTATTTATGCCAGAAGCTCTACAAGGTTAATGCCAAAATCTTTCACACCTTCTATTTCTTGATCCTTTTAAAAGTTCACTGCCACAATAACTGGCCAGCAATGTGTACACAGTACAAAAAAATACATAAAGAGCAATACAATTGAAGGGGAAAAAGAGGTGGCATGTATTAGAATAGATCAGAGTTCATTTCCCTTCTTGTAATTGTTGAACATGAAATTGTTTTGTGTAAACAAATGAAAACTATTCCATAGTGAGGCACTAAGATTTTGATTTTGAAAGACAGCACATTGGATATGTACTCAATTGGTTAAATATGTAACTTTACATTACCTTTTCAGCTAACCCAAATCAGGCAACAGATGACACTGAAATGTCTGTAAATGCAAGATGATTGCCAATTGTCAAAAATGCAGTCATGTGACCAGGATGAGGGGAGAATTGGACATCAGAACTTCAAAAATGAGTCATGTCACATTTTTGGAATCAATTGTAACTTTGAATAGTCACTAAGCATCTAGCTGTAAGTCAGGGCTATCTGTACATATTTTAGTTATTTTGGGTGATCTGTGTTTATCCATAAGTGAAGCCCATTTCCTGGCTGATACAATTATACAATAGTATTTTGTCAATCATATTGATTGCCATCTACTTTCAATCCCAGTTCAGTCTTCATGTTGAAAAATAAAACTGTGAATGGTTTAGAGTTCTGTACCTCTAAAACAAGTATTTCCCTACTTCAGCAACTTTCAGATGAACTTCATCTGCCATAATTCCCCAGCCACCATAATCCTTGATGAGAATGAGCTGAAGTTCCTACATCTGAAAATTGCCAAGGTTGGGAAACACTGCTCTAAAAGGAACATCTCCTTTCTAATATATGTGCCCAAATGACTGTAATCATGCACAAAGGCCCTCATCTATATGACTAGAATGGGGAATGACTTCTCAGCTGCAGGCCATCAGCTGTGAAAATCCTTCTTCAGGGAACAATCTGGAATCCATATTATTATGTTAATATATAATATATGTAATCTATATTAATATGTTTTAACAAGTGACTAATACATTAGTTTATTAAGCGTATTTGTAGTTGGTTTATTTTTGATGTGTACATTATACTAAAATAATAACTTCTATACATTTTTATTTTCACCATTATTTTTTGAATTATTAAAGTATTTAACTGATTGTTTTATTTTGTTTGTTTAAGCAAATTTGTAATCCATCAATATGAATCTACAGTAGCTATTAGGCAGATAAAAAGTATAAATTAAATAAAGAAAATCTGTTTACCTGTACTCTCTGTAATGCTAAAATAATCTTATTTTGCCTTTTCTGGACATACTATCTTCATGTTTTGTGGAATATAATTTAACTTTATAGTAGTTCTTAACCAATATATGAGGAATAGTAATCTATTAAAAGTTGAACATTATCCATATACTATTAACTTTTATTCATAAAAGTGTCATTTTACTACTCACTGACTATAATAAAGTATATCTATAATTGCCATTATAATAAATGAAGATAGAAAGTCATGATTTTGTCATAATGTTTTTGACATTTCATAAATTCTTGGTCATTGTCCTTTAAATGGTTTGCCACAAGCACACATTTATACAATGCTTATGCAAGCAGGTGTAACAAAGATATACCTAATCAGTAATGGTTTAGATTTTATATATTTATACAAATAGAAGCTATTGTAAAGGGGCATCCCAACTGCCAATTCCTATTGTCACATGGGACAAAAATGTAATAGGACACAAAACTTTTTGCCCTCCTAATTCCAACAGAAAGATTTTGCAATTATCCTTGCTGTCCATGAGAGATGCAGAGGACTGAACTGAAACAGCAAAAATCCTTTACATCAGACATGTCTAACACAAGGCCCGCAAGCCGGATGCAGCCCGGTATGTGGTTCCGTCCAGCCCGGGGACCTGCTCTGGAAAGAGCAAAGGACCAGCCCACTGCACCTTGGCCCAGCCCAGGCCGACCACGCGTTGATCTACAACCTGGTTGCGTCTATCAAAACCACAACATGCTCAGCGTTAAATCCATGGGGCAGTGCTGCCCTGTTCCCTGGGTGCGCGCACAAGCGGAGTCTGGTGTCCCTGCTGGCTGTCTTGTCCCGCAGACTGACTTCACCCAGGACGCCAGTGCTGGCCGTCTCCTGTGCGCACACCCGGGGGCGGGGCAGAGGTGGCGAGGCAGCTCCTTGCTGGTTCCAGTGGATCATAGGCTGAGCGTGTTCTGGTTTTGATGATGCAAGCAGGTTGTAAATCAGCGGCAATCCCCTCCCCACCAGCACCTCCAGCCTCACAGCCACGAGGCATCCCTTTTACTGGCACAGCCCCCCCCACGGGATAGCAAGACCGGCGGCAACATGGCAGCGCTGGCAATCTCTCCCCCTCCCATCACCCCTTCCTGAGCGTGGAGGAAGGAAAGAGATGAGAAGGAGAGAAGGAAGGAAGAAAGTGTAGTGGAGAGGAGAGTTGAGGGGGATCGGTGTTGGCTGGGAGGCTTTGCCAGAGCTCTGTGGATTCGGCAGAGAGGTTGGGAGCTCCGGTGGCCTCTGCGGTGGCTGGTGGTGGGGCGGGGCTCTTGGGGAGGGATTTTTAAAGGGGAAGAGGAGATTGACTGGGGGAAGATTTTATTTTCTCTTTTCCGGAGAGACAAGCCAAAAGGAGGGAGAGCGAGGTAGGAATTTTATTCTCTGGAGGGAGGGAGGGAGGGAGGAAAAAAGGGAGGGAGGAAGAGAGGAAGGTACAGGGAAAAAGGAATGGAGGGTGAGAGGAAAGAAGGAATGGAGGGAGGAGGGAAGGGAGAGTGGGAAGGAGTGAAGGAAAAGGGGAGGGAGGAAAGAACAGGGAAAAAGGAATGGAGGGGTGGGTGGGAAGAAGGAATGAAAGAAGGGAGGAAGGAATGGAGGGTGGGAGGAAGGAAGGGAGGGAAGGTGGGAAGGACCATGTTCCAGCGCTCGCCCCAGTCCCATCCTCCTCTGCCGGAGACCCTCAGATCTGCCCTAGTCCTGCCTAGGCACCCCCGAAGTGAGTGATGTTGAGCTGGCCACCCCAGCCACACCCACCCAGTAGGGCACACCCATCCTGGCCACAGCCCCCCGGCCCCCCAAGGGCAACCACAATGCTGATGTGGCCCTCAATGAAATTGAGTTTGACAGCCCTGCTTTACATGTACTTTCTTCTCTCAATGCAACTAGGTTTAAACTCAGTGTGAGATAACTATTTCATCATAAGCAAACCAAACCCAAAAAGATATGTGGCTCTCAAAATAAGGTTTATAATTTACATACAGTAAGTCTCATTCTTATTTCAAATTTATTGCAGAAAGGATGAAACAATTTAATTTTGTGCTGATTACCTCTAATTTGCTCAGGTTTGACACTGTAAATAGTCCAGTAGTATTATAAATTAAAATTTCAAATATACTATTATTTTTAATACAATTTAAAATGTTGAGAATATCAGCTATATAAAAATACTTACCTGTGAATAAAACCCATGGAGTGAATAGCATCTAATGAAAGAACAACTTCTGCTGTATAAAATCTTGCCCATTTTTCAGGGACATCGTAGTTGCTCATTAAATTTACCAGATCCCCACCAGGCATATATTCCATCACCATATAAAGGTAACGATCATCTTGGAATGCATAAAACAACTGTGAAGTACAATAGACTAGAATCACTGCATGCTGCATCCCTATCAACTGCTATTTTCTTTTTGAAAGAGGAAGTTAGAGGTAAGCGTAGAGTTTATATTTATAATATATAAATGATAAAAAACTAATATAGGTAGTCCTCAACATACGACCATAATTGAGCCCAAAATTTCCATTGCTAAGAATAGTTGTTAAGTGAATTTTTTCCCATTTTACAACATTTCTTGCCATAATAGTTAAGTGAATCACTGGAGTTCTTAAATTAGCAATATGATTGTGAAGTGAATCTGGCTTCACCATTGAATTGGCTTGTCAGAAGGTTGGAAAGTGTGATCACATGACATTGGGACACTGCAATAGTCATAAATGCATGCCAGTTGCCAGGGTCCAAATTTTGGTCACATGACCATGGGGATGCTGCAATAATTGTAGTGTGAAAAACAGTAATAAGTTAGTTTTTTCAGTGCCATTGTAACTTCAAATGGCCACTAAACAAATGATTATAAGTTGAGGACTGTGCTCGTTTGTGTGTGGGCGCCTGTGCAGGAAGAGAACTGGGTATCATTATCATATAATAAGCTTGCTATAGGGAAGCAGAGATAGCCAACTACACTCTTCATTCAGCTAATTATATCTCTCACATGCAACTTATTAACTCTTTCCTTTGCACAGATTGCAATTTTAACCAGGAAGTCCATAATTAACCAGTTTTATACACCAACAATGAAAGTCATAGATGTTAACTTAATACACCAAAATATTGATAAGCTAAATTAAAATATTGTCTGAATCCAGACATGATAAGCATAGCTTTTAATTTGGATAAAATAAAAAACTATTGTTATAAAATTTCTATTTTAACTGCAAAGAGAAGAAAAAGGCTGCATGTTCATGTGTATTTTATTTGAACAAACTGGGATATGACTATAAATCAGGGCAAATACTGTACCTTCTATTACATAATTCAGCAGAAGCATAAGAGGAATGACTCATATGAACACACTAAGCAGACTATTTTTATAATTATCAATTAGCATTATGCATGATTATCAGTTTATTTCTTTGTTTTCAAACTACAACAGCAAAATATTTGTACTGAGGTTATTTTAATTATTGGAATGAATAATTATATGTAAAATATACATTTTCAAATATAAAATATGTTTAAGGAGAGTTAAAAATTATAAGTCAATAAATTAACATGGTTTTAAATTATATATGCTCTATATTATTGACAAAACAAAAATGGCTAAGGTTTAAACAATTTCCCATTTATTTTAGAGAGAGTAAATGAAATACATTGTATTAATAAATATATTAATATACTTATTCAAGACAAATGTTATAATTCTTGGCCAATGTGAATTCAAATAAAAGTCACCTGAACAACCCAAGGGCTATTTGCAAATGCCATGATATCTCTTTCTTCCCAAAAGAATGCAGAATCTGATCTTTTTATCATCTCAAATTTGCTGAGAAGTTTCATGGCATAGACCTTTCGTGATGACTTGTGTCTTACCTTTAAAACAAATAAGATGAAAAAAAATAATATAAGTATGAAACAGCATGGGTACATTCCATTTCCATTAACTACTGTATGTTAAAAGGTTAGGATTATGTACCTAGTCATCATCTTAAAAGGAAAGCTCTTTCGCATTTCATGGAGCACTGTTGTTCACTAGCTCTTCTTCTCTAGAATTATTGATTTACTTATTTCTGCGAAACTGTCCCACACTCCACAGGTCTAGAAAAGATCAATACTATTGAACGTTGTCATATCAAGGGTAGATATTCTACAACTAAATACTTTGAAATGTTGGCCAAAGTTGTTTCTACCTGTGAAGGTATCTATGAAATTTTTATAACCAACCAGTATAATAATATTTCCTACATATGAGTTTGGCATTAATTTTATAAATTTAGTATTTATGTTTAAAACCATTCATAACTGAATTATTTTACTGTTCCTATATAGTTTTGTTTTCTATTTATTGCATTCGGAATATTAAAAATGGCTAAGGTTTAAACAATTTCCCATTTATTTTAGAGAGAGTAAATGAAATACATTGTATTAATAAATATATTTGAGAATTAACTGCATTGCATTCTTCCAGCACTACTGCAACAAAATCCAAATCCTTCATTCAATAATATATTGTAAGTCAGTTGTTTATAGCAACCATAACACAAATTATAAAATGATACATGCCATGCAAAATAAGTACCTTCAAACGTAATTTATGATATACTGCTTATTACTGCCTATATTAAAGACTATTAAGGTGAAGAAATAGAAATACCTATTTCAATAATGGCGAACCTTTTAGAGACTGAGTGCCCTAACTGCAACCCAAAACTCACTTATGTATCGTTGGGTACCGGGTGGGCATGGCCCATTGGGTGGGTGTGGCCAATTGGGTGGGTGTGGCCCATTGGGTGGGCATGACTGCAGTGGTAACGGCAGACTGGGTGGGACTAAAAAGTTCAATCAATCAATTCCAACTTTGCGAGATCTTTTTTTTTCTGCAAGAAGTTGAAATTGATTTGATTGATTGGAACCTTTTTTTTTTTTTTTTGCACATGGCGGCGGAGGCCTAAAGTGAAAAGGTTTTATAAAACCCAGCTGAAGGCCTAGGACTGGGGCAACAGCGCGCGTGCCCACAGAGAGGGCTCTACGTGCCACCTGTGGCACAGGTGCCATAGGTTTGCCACCACGGACCTATTTCAATCCAATCATAGTAAATAACGAAGAGGGACACTAAAAGTAGGTAGGGCAACCAATTATGGGTATGTAATTTTCCAGTGTTTTTTTCCCTAAAGGTATGCGTACTATTTATATACATTTTCTATTCACAAAATGCCTTATTTCCCAACACTATAGTTAGATTTTAAAATAGTTGCTACGTCAGTGGATTTTAAAAACACTGATGGAGGAGCATGAAGCCATTATTTATATAGATTATACATTAAGGATAGAAAGATATAACCTCTCCAAGAGGAAAACGTCTCCAGAAAAGTGTACCTCTCACAGCAATTAAGATTTTAAAATAAAACCACTGAAAACAATGAACTTCTACTTGCAGTGCAGACTGGAAATGTAATCTATCATCTCAGATAAGAACTTCATATATTTACATTAAATATTACAATATGACTTGCTAAAATATAACTCTACAACTAGCAACATTAGAACACAGTAGTTTGTTCTGCATATTATACTGTAACAATAGCTTAATTAAAATAGGAATGGAAACAAACATAATAAACAAAAGTTATTCTTCCACAGTATATATTTTAAAATGGGACAAATCTTGCTTGTTATATATAATTCACAGAGCATGCTAAACAATAGTCTACTTTGGTTGATTTATAGTTAAGGAGAAGACAGATATTATTTTGCAGACAAAGTAGCTGTGGTTTATTTGGTAATTTTGTTGTTCTTTTTTCAGTTAAACCAATCATGTATATTTGGCTTGCTTACAAATTTATACAGGGCACAATAATTAGGCAAGAATAAGTCAATAATCAAATTATATTTCCATGCACAAATCATGTAACCCTACAGTAACTAATCAGTAAGAAAACCTCAGTGCAGACTATGATTTACTGCCATAAAACTAATTGTGTTTTATTTATTGTCAACTTTCACAAATAATGCACTGAAAACTAGTGGTAGAATTGTTGTATTACCAGTTCTCCTAGAACACGGGTGTCAAACTCGCCGTGTCACATGATGTGTCGTGACGTGTCATGACTTTTTTTGCATTGCTGGAGCTGGGGCAGGCATGGCTTCCACATGATGCAACCGGCCCACCGGCCAGCAATTTGACACCCCTGTCTTAGAAGAAACCACACTTTTTCAACACTCACTCAGAAAAATATGCATTTAAGAAAGTATTAATAAGACAGCAGCAATGTCCAACCATACAAAGCATATATTTATTTTCAAGTTCCCAAATTTCGGCAGCAGAGAAACTACCACATATAAGAATAATCCATTCATTGGAAAGTTCTATTTTAAAATAAAACTGAAGTCTTAGTTGTAAAATCTCCATACATAGAGTAACCTACCAATTGAACTTCTCCAAATGCTCCTCTACCAATCACTTTTACTACTTCATAATCTTCAGCTTTCATACGGAGATCTCTTACTTTATTTATTGTGTCTTTGTCTGTGAAGAAAATATAAATTAAAAATACTAATAATAGGCTCATTGTAAAAAGAATGCTCATAATCTTTGAAATAAATTTACATATAAAAATATACATTATGATTTCAATTATATTCCATTTGTTGGTCATTTCTTGTGTATTAAATAAACTGTTTAAAGACAATTTCCCAGCCTTAAGCAGGCTACAAATATCCTTGAATCTCATTACTTTCCATTCCCATAGCAACATTCAAATGCCAAATACAACTTCACTGTAGAAATAAGACTGAACTTTAATAATGGTTAAAAGAAGTTAAAGTTAAAAAAGGTTTAAAGGAAAAAACAATTAGAACATTTTGCTATCCTCATCAAATAATCATCCATAATGCTCTACAAAAGATTTGGTTAAAACATAAAATGAGCATCCAGTGTTTAGATTTCACTATTTTTCATGTTATTTTTTAAATTACCATGAAAATATAAGCTAGAGACTGCATTTTTAAAGCACTACTAGGAGGAAACAAACTATAATAATTTAAATTCCCAGCTGAGTTACTCTAACTCCAAATTTGGTAACATGCTATTTAAATCTACATGGGTCAACACTGGCATGACATTATACACAAGATATTAACATTTCAGTTCAGGGGATATAGACTAAAACTGCTGATATAACTTTTTCTAATGCAAAATTCAAAGGGATAGTATCAACATGTTGAAAATTCAAACAGTGAGATTTTTGTATTAAAGATTACTGAATGTTGTCCTCTAACTACTGCAAATTATCAGTGTAATTTTACTTCAAGCAAGGCGATCACAGTAAAAGTAGGAACTCAGCAAATGATTGTGCCAAAATTTTGGCAGGTACCACCAAATACAAACCACTGTCTTAAAAAAGCAGTACAATCAAAGCTGGCTATATAATGAACAATACTGAGATAGGAACTCAGTAGCAGATTCAAAGCAATGTCGAACAGCAATTTGCCTGCAGAATGTTCATAAACTGCATTATCTTCCCCATCCAATTGGTTTAATGCGAAAGATGATAAGATTGCAAGAAAAAGGCAGAGAAGGAAAACAATCATAAAAAAGCAACAAAATGTTTTAATTAATTGCCTGACTGTTCTCACAAATTTGCAAAATGCAAGGTTCAATGCTGAAATCTGCACTACATTTTCCAGGGTCTCCAATGGAGTACCTATGTCCAATATTATAATTCTATCTAACTTTGCATTGTGCTTTTCACAACTTTATTATTTTTATTTTGCTTTTTCCCCAAGAAGCTAAGAGAGCATCCTTGATCAACTTTTTTTTATAGCTTTATGAAATCAATTGAGAAATAATGGCTATGAATCATCATCACGTCCTGTGCTAAGCACATTGGGCTACAAGTGTACTCCACAGTTCTCAGTCCACAGCTACAATCTCTGCATCCTTCTATTTAATCAATCTTAATATAAATCTTAAGCATAAATCTTAAATGGTTATGAATACAACTCCAAAAACTTTCAATTTCCCTTCCCCTGAAAAAAATATAGTAGATATTATTAACATATAAAAGAAATTAAAGAAATAACTTGTACACAGATTAGATCATCAGAAACCTAGTGTAGTATATGTACACACACACACACACACACAAATATATATATATATATACTTACATTTGGTTAAAAAGGTGTCTATGTTTTTATTTTTCCTCAAAGCAGGAAAATCCAAATCGTATACCAAGGCATCTAATCCATCCTGAGGGACAAAATAAGTAATTTTTGAAGAACACAACTAATGAGTATTACAAAAAATACATCTCAAGCATAAATGTGTGCATATAGTCCCGTTATACTGGTTTAGTGGAAAAGGTATTAGAATAACAAGAAAACTGCCCATTTAATCATGCTCACAAATTTGCTAGTCTAATTCTTGCATATTTTAGATATTTAAATGTTTAAAATATTGTATAAAAATTCATATTAAAACCTATGTGTGCACAGAAAAATGTTTAAATCCATAACATTCGCTCATTTTAATAGTGAAACAAATTAAAAATTATAACAACTAGTCGTTAAATGACTCATGAATTAGAAATTCTCGGTAATTCTTCTAAAGAAAGATAGGACCAAAACAATTTCAAAGGAAGTATATTTTATAGCTTAGCAAGTGCAGCCCTCTCCTGTGAATACCTATGGTATTAACTCTAAAAATAGGAACATCTTCAGAATCACTTCTTCCACAAAACATAATGCTTAGACAAATTTATAGAAGAATTGTGCAGCGCAATGAAACATACTCTAACATTAATTTGGACATGAGCATCAACAAAAAAAAGTCATTACGCAAGGAACACTGAAGGAAGGAGGAGCAAAATAGCCAGCGAAATAACTGAATCAACCTTGGCAACCTATGGATTGATATAAATGGCAGCCAGATTGCTTGTGTGTGTGTATGTGTGTGTGTGTGTCCTCAAAAACCTCTATTATTTACTATTTTGATTGATTTCTGCCTTTTCCCCTAGATAGTACTCAAACATAAAAAAAATATAAAATAGTTAAATTCATATTAAACTGTTTGAAATTAACTATTAATTTATTTAAAGCAAAAAGAGATGGGCTACAGAGAAATCTCTTGATTTGTTTCTTTAAAGTAGAAAGTGAGGACTAAGTGAAACACCATAGGTATTTATTTGATCTTCTACTATATGCTTGAAAAATGAACACAGAATGTGAGGATACTTTTGATGATTCCTCTTTAACAACCTCAAATAAAGCAATCACTCAAACAAAATGAAACCAAGACACTGTATACATTTTTTTTTTAAAAAAACTAACGTGCTTAGAAACCAGTACAAATCCTTTATCAAAGTATAATATGCTCGTCTTATGTTGGTTTCCTGCATGGTTGCTACATTTTATATCAATTGATGCTTTTGGAGGCTCCTTAAGTGAAGCCTCACATAAAACACTGCAACAGATAAATCAGGTATTAACTATGGCAGGGCTTTTCAACCTTTTCACCCATTGTTCCACTTTTAGGATATGGCAATATCCGAGTACCACCAGTCACCTAGCAAGATGTCAAAAACTTGATGACCCCCCCCAAAGGAAAAAAGTGATAAAGTACAGGTAGTCCTCGACTTACAACAGTTCGCTTAGTGACTGTTTGAAGTTACAATGGCACTGAAAAAAGTGCCCCCCAAGGCACAGCCGAGCAAGACACCTGCCTGCCCTCCTTGCGGCGCTCTCATTCCCCTCCCCCGCTACTTTTCTAGAATGGTCACGTACCACCTGTCAGGTGCCAATGTACCACAGGCGGTACCCGTACCACTGGTTGAAAAGCCCTGAACTATGGCATGAGTAGTAATAGGCTATTTCCCGCATGCTAATATGGCCAGATTCTACTGGTTTGGGAATCAACACATGTGGCACACGAAGCAATGTTTTTTCTTACTGCCATCAATTCAAAATCTAGACATGCACAAAGCTAATTTAAAATGCAGCAAAAAATCAAATACTAGAATGTTTTCTAAGATAGCTTTATGCAATAAAATAGATATAACCATCACAATTACAATAAACATAACTTAATGTTTCATTCTTAATAACAAAAGTGCAGTTTTAGTAAAACTGAATGTAATTATTTCAATTCAGCTTTTTGATATTTTGTGTTCTCTCTCTCTCTCTCTCTCTCTCTCTCTCTCACACACACACACACACACACACACACACACACTGGTAAAAATTGGAAGCATGCAAAAAACAGTTATACTCTTTTGGAAGACTGGCTCTATTCCAAGCAAAAATGTCCTTTCATCTTTTCCTTTTTTGGGCAGACTAGATTTTGTAAAACATGCAGAGATAGCTCCTGATCCATTATTTCACTTAAATATAACCAGTTGTTTTCTTCCAAACTGTTTTAAGAATAAATGTGCCCTTTGTATATTTGTTTAAAGTTTAAAAAACATGCATCAGAAAGTACATTTTCAGCTTAGTGTTTGCTCTAATAACAATTATCTATCTATTGAAACAGCATTCTTCGTTTGATTAAACATTAGATCATAACCACTCTCTGATACAAACAGGTTTCAGAGAGAAGTAAAACTTAAGCCTCAGAAGTACTGGTGCCAAAAGCCGATTTTCTGTAAAAGAGATCATCATACCACCATACAATGAACACTCTTTCTAGTTTATAACTGAAAGTAGTATTTCTAGTTACTGAGTAGTTTGTCAATCTTATTACTTACTGTAACGTTCTGATATTCTTCCCAATGCTTTATTATCTTCATCTGACAAACTACATTTCACATCTCTGGTTTCTGTATCTACCACAATAAAACTAAATAAATAATTTATTAATACTAATATGACCAGAAGTTTCATCCATAACTGTTTAAAGCTTGAGAATGAAAGAATTTCTTCAGAATTTGTGAAGAGTTAATCCAGTTTTGGCTCTAATTTCTCTTACAGAAGTAAGTATGAATGAAATGACCTAGAACAGAGATAAAGAATACCATGTGGAGCTCCACCACTGTCTTCCTTGGAACTTTTCTTATTATTTTCTAAAACTAGATTAAATATTCAGAGAACACGTGATCCCAGGATGCTGCGAATGTCATAAATACATGTCAAGAACCCAAATTCTGATCATGTGACATGGGAATGCTTTGGTGACAGTTGCAAGTGTGAGGACCTGTTATAATCACTTTCTTCAGCACCATTGTAACTTCAAATGGTTATTAAATAAATGGCTGAGAATTACCTGTACTGCTGTTTTTGAGACATGCTACTCTAGGGCTTATGTGATGACTTTCCCCATATCACCATAAAGCTAACTTTCATTTTTATATATAAAATAAAGTTTTATTTTATTTTATAATTATAGTGGGGGCTCAAATAACTACAAATTAGGAATTTGAGGACTATAGTTTTCCTACCAATGGTATCTTGTTTGGAGTGAATGGAGGGGGAATCTTAAAATAAAAATTGTGTGCTGGCTGTGTGGGTAAAAGAACAAACTTTAGGAGGTATCCTGAATGAGTCTTGACACATTAGTTCAAAGGTATAATTTCTTATTTAGGGGATTTGCCTTTCTCTCACATTTAAATTCAGGGGCAGAATACTTGCATTCTAGTGTTATTAGTTTCTATGAGACGGTTATTTATGACTGGTCACAACCATCAAAGCAACCATTTTGTGACTGTGCCTATGATATCTTATCAAAATTCCAAATATGTCAATTATACTCCTGTAAAACAATATATCTACTGTCTTCAAGTAAAGCAGTACAATTCTGTCAAAGAGTCTTTGATAAAAAGGACAAACATATGCCATATTTCTCCATGATCATTCCTGCATATTTTCAATGCAACAAGTTACACAAATCACATGGCATTTACTTAAGAATATTTTTCTCATCTAGTAGCTATATTTTTATTCTGATTTACCTTAGTATAATCTTAGAAATATTATGAAGCTATGATATCAATGGCCAGATTATTCAATTATGTACTAATAAAACTGAATACTAAAATTTAAATGCTATATTTATGTACTACATGTACATCACCAAGCCTATGCATCACTTTATGTGCATATATTTAATTGACACGATATTCATAAATACATAATATTGTTGCCATTTTTGTGTGTTAATTTTAACATTCATTTGAAATTCATTTCTCCGAAGAAAAAGTTCTAGTTATAATTTTGCATAGACACAGACACGCAATGTTTTTTACTTGTTACCAAGCAACATTATTTCATATCAAAATGTCAGAGTGATAATAACAGAATGAAGAACAATAAAATATAAAACTACAAAAGAAATTGCAGTTGATGAGTTTTTTAATCACAAGGTATTATATAAAGATACTTTCAACATTCCAGGAGCAAAGTATGAATAACTGTTTCTACATAAGATCAGTTTTAAAGTATTTTAAATTAATTCAAGCTAATTTACATTTTTAAACAAGTTAAAATTATTTTGCATATGAACATGAAGAAGAAAATATTGTTATACATACTACTGACTTTCTAACCTAAGGACTCAATATAATACTTAAGCACGTCCTTCTAGTTTAGATGAATTATTTTAACCATTAAAATTTAAAGTAGAAATGGTTATTTGATTATTTGAAAGGGAAAAGTTGCAAGCCAGTTTTCAATTATCATCTCAAATACTTGCCAGTGTCTCACATTGTATAAGTAGTCCTTGATTTACGACAATTTAGCCGAAAATTTCTGTTGGTAAATGAGACATTTAAGTCAGCGATTCTCAACCTATGGGTCGCGACCCCATTTGGGGTCGATCAACCATTTCACGGGGGTCGCCAAGCAAGGCTGTCCGCCATTTTTTTTGTCCGCCATTTTTTCCCCTTTTCCGGCGGGTCCTTACCTCCCTTGGGCTGGGCCAGCTGGTGGTCGGCCTGCTCCATCTCTGCCGCTTGCCAGCTACGCCTCGGCCGGCGCAGGGGGCAGAACCACGCATGCGCGGCGCTCCCGGGCAGGGAAAGTCCTCGACTTACGACCGGTTGGGTAGTCCTCGACTTACGACCGGTTTAGTCCTTGACTTACAACCAGTTTAGTCCTCGACTTACGACCGGTTGGGGGGTCACGGCATTAAAAATGTTGAGAACCACTGTGTTAAGTGAATTTTGCCTCATTTTACGAGTTACATCTTGCAACTGTTGTTAAGGGAATCACTGCAGTTGTTAAATTAGTAAAATGGTTAAGTTAAACTGGCTTCCCCATTGACTTTGCTTGTGAGAAAGTTGCAAAAGATGATCACATGACCTCAGGACACTGCAGCCGTCATATATATGGGTCAGTCATCAAGCATCTGAATTTTGATCAAGTAACCATGGGACTGCTGCAACAGTTGTAAGTGTGAAAAATGGTCATAAATCACTTTTTCAGTGGCATTGTAACTTCAAACAATCACTAAATGAACTTTTATGAAGACCAGCTGTATCTCAGCACTATACCTGGTACAAGCATTTTGCAAAAGGTAAGGTTAAAAAAAAATATAGTAAGAGCAACAGCACAGATCTCCATATATATGACTAATAAATAATACAATTCACTATAGATAGTCCTCATTTAACGAACCTAAATGGAACCGGAATGTACATGTTTATGCAAAGCAGTCATTAGGTACAAATATCATCACTGGCGTCAAGATCATCAGGACCTACTCTTCTAACAATCCGTTTCTAGAGACGAATTTAAAGGGACGGGTGGATAGAGAGGGTAGAGACAAGAAAACCGAAGGGACGTTTGACAGTAACTGATTGGATGGAAAACGTCGTCCTCCTTCTTTTGTCGTTTCCAGTCGACCCCGACGATCCACATCTCGTCCCCAAGAGAACCTTGGCCACTTGAAGGCTTGTGGACTTCAACTCCCAGAATTCCTCAGCCAGCAAGCTGGCTGAGGAATTCTGGGAGTTGAAGTCCACAAGCCTTCAAGTGGCCAAGGTTGAGAACCCCTGGTGTAGAGCAACCAAAATAGCAAAGATGCGAGGGAGATAGATGGGGGGAGATAAAGGGCACATTGTGGTCATAAATGCAGGCAAGCTACCAAGGGCTCAATTTTTAATCACATTCCCACGGGGCACTACAATGGCCATAACTTCAAGGTTTGGTCATAACTACCATTGATTCAGTCCCATTGTAACTTGGAACAGTTGCTGAACAAATGATCATTCAGCAAGGGCTACCTATATTTTTTACATTTCTTTTGAAGTTTTCAAGAACAATTATGAGTTATATCTGCCTTCTAGTAGTGTATTGTTAACTACACATAGAGTAACTTGCAGATTCCACTAAATGAATTAACTATAAAGATAAAGTCTTTAAGTTAAGCTTGATTTCTAGTAATTTCATAAACATGTTCATGTAGTTCTTTTGTTATTATGATGGGAGTGGCATGCATCCTTTTGGAACATTTTTTCAACTACCCTGTTTAACACACAGCTCATAAGAGTTCCTAGCGGTCTCGTAAAAAGCAACTAACTATCAACTATTCTTGCTGAGCTTTATTTATTATCAAATTATAAGTCACTCTATCTATCCAAAGAAACTTTAAGCAGCAAACAAAACGAAGAAATATCAACAATCATAAAACATATATGCACACATAAATCCAGGTTGAGGAGCCTCCATTAAAATTTATATAGATTAGGTTCATTACCCTAATTTTATTCATTATTTGATTTCTCAGATTAAAAAAAATGCTTTGCAAGTTTTAATGTCTCTTTACCCCAGGTATTTTTTGTAACAATTCAAGATATGACTAACCTATGCAAACATTTAACTATGTTACTGGAAGAGGCCAAATACTAAATGGGAACATGGTAAGAATTAGAAGTGTACCTAAAAAGGAAAAAAAATGCAGGTAGTTCTTGTTGACTGTGCTTATGATTTTACTTTAGCTTTCCTTCACTTTACAACAAGGATCCCCAACCTATGGTCTGCGGCCCGTTACCAGGCCATGGCCTGTTGGCCACCAGCCCACAGGAATAACTGGTGAGCCCCCCCTCATGGCAGTGCCACTATGCAGGCGCTAGCAGCCTCATTTGCGCATGCGCGGGTGAGCTAGCATTGCCACCAGCATCACGTGAGCGCTAGTGACCCGTTTGGCATGCGTCCTGGCAGGTGCCCCACTTGTCCATGTGCGCACACTAGCAACATTTCCCTGCTCCTCCCTTTCCTTCCGGGCCACCAAGCCGGAAAGGTTGGGGAGCTCTGCTTTACAGCATCAGAAGAATATGATCCCAAGTAACTGATTAAATCCAATGATAGAGAAGACTTCCAGAACTCAACTCACAAGGAAACAAATCTAAGGCAAATCTTAGAGCATTTTTACCTCACTCCCATTCTCTTTGGAGTGCTCATCCCAGTGCTGGGATACAAGTAGTCCTCAACTTACAACAGTTCATTTCGTGACTGTTCGACTGCCTACTCAGGCAGGAAACCCTATACTATTTCAGACAAATGGTAATTTAATAATATATTTAGTATATTATATTTAATATATGTAACAGTCCTAACTTGAGGACTACTTATACTGAGTGCCAACTTGTTTATGATTTGAATTCAGCATAAAAGAGGTGATCAATGCAGGTTTTTAAGATGTTAGCATGATGCATAACAGATATTTTAGTTAGGATCTTAGAAGCCACATTTTACACCTATAACTAAAACATATCTAAGTGAACAATACTTTCAAAGTGAAGTAAGTCACCCAAAACAGGCTATCAAGACATACCTAAACACGTCCATCTTGGTAAAATTGTATACTAAATTTACTGGTCTTCATTTAGCTCTCAAATATCTTGGGTACTGGTTCAGCATCTGTGCAGCCTCACCTCACAAACATGGTGAGCTAATACTACAAATTATATGGCACTAATGTTTAGGGAGTTGACCAAAGTTCAACAATGCCTCTTTCTAGAAAATGGTATGTGTATTCTAGCATAAATACTGTATGTATGTAAAACAATTATATAGTCTGCCAACTTTCAATCAGCTCTGGGTGGCTCCTAATCATAAATTAAAGGGAACATAAAATCATACTAATGCCATAAAGCTAAACCAATTAAAACATTAAAAACAACAAAAATTGGGGCGAAATCACTTCTAATGTGCAATTATCTAATCTTCTCCCAGTGCTTGGGAGGAAAGCCAGATCTTCAAAGCCTTGCAGAATGTTAAAAGAGTAGAGGTCTGCCAAACTTCAGGGGGCAGAGTATACCATAGACAGGCCGATAACGTCTTTTCCGTGTGAAGAATCGAGGGTAGTCTACTGTTATAAATCCCTTTCCCAGATCCTCGTACGGGTGCGATAGACTGGACCATCCTACCCATCTACAGGAATCCCGTCACCAAGAGTTGGAAAAATTACGGCGCTGGGGTTGACCAGCATTCAGCTCCTGATTTGGCCAGCATTCAGCTCCTGATTTGCGGTCGTAATTCGAGGACTAAACCGGTCGTAAGTCGAGGACTACCCAACCGGTCATAAGTCGAGGACTTTCCCTGCCCGGGAGCGCCGCGCATGCGTGGTTCCGCCCCCTGCGCCGGCCGAGGCGTAGGTGGCAAGCGGCAGAGACGGAGCAGGCCGACCACCAGCTGGCCCAGCCCAAGGGAGGTAAGGCACCCGCCGGAAAAGGGGGAAAAATGGCGGACAAAAAAAAATGGCGGACAAAAAAAATGGCAGACAGCCTTGCTTGGCGACCCCCATGAAATGGTCGATCGACCCCAAATGGGGTCCCGACCCACAGGTTGAGAACCACTGCCTTAGGGAAAGGCAGTCCTGCAGATAGTGTAGCCTTGTGCCATATAGGCTTTAAAGGTGATGATCATCACCTTGAATTGCACCCAGAAAAAAAATGGCCAGTGCAGTTTGCGCAACAGAGATATTACTTGGGGAAACCTAGGGGCTCCAAATACTGTGTGCATTGCCGCATTGTGGACAAGTTGAAGTTTCCAGGTGTTCTTCCAGGGCAGCCCCATGAAAAACACATTGCAGTATTCCAGACAGGAGCTAAAGCATGAATAAACATAAGTAAGGCTTCCTGGTCCAAGAAAGGGCATAACTGATGTATCAGATGAATCTGTGCAAAGGCCACCCTAGCCATGGCTGCAACTTGCCCCTCAAGCAAGAACTGTGAGTCTAGGAAGATCCCCAAATTGCACACCAACTCAGTCTGGGGAAGTCGAGTTCAAGATGAAGAATCATCTGATCCTGGGGAAGAGGCAAAAACCCATAGCCACTCTGTCTTGCCAAAATTGAGTCAGAGCCAGTTCCTCCCCATCCTTACAGCCTCCAGGCACTCAGGCAGCACTGCCAATGCATCACTTGCCTGGGGAGGGATGGAGATATATAAATAATTGAATATCATAAGCATACTGAATTATTATTCCTTCACCCAACTTGATGAAGTGCAGGAACATACCATTAACTATGATATTTAAAAGTTACTAAAAGAGCCAGAAAAAAATAAGAGAAAGTTACCATATTTATTCTCTCATCTCACGCCCAGGGAATATTGTTCATGACAATCACAAAGACTATTCTCATAACATATCTTCATAACATAAGCCATCAAATTCTCAAACTCTTTATCACAGAGGAATGTAAAAAAATTTATTTCAAAATGTTCTTCCATCATTCTTGTGAAAGAATCAAGATACGATGTTATAACTTTTAGTTAGCCACACCAGCTTATTAAGTAGGACTAGGCAATGTGGCTCATTTCTCCATGTGGAGATGACTGCTGTTAAGGGGCTGCTTGGCAGCTTAGCATCTTCTTGTGCCTCATACCATTAGCCCAAACCTGCAAGATGCAGGTAATCCCCGAGTTACGAGCATTAAGCTCGTTCGAAGTTACGTGTTTACGAGCAAGTCCCCAAATTACGAATATTGCAGCCCCACAGCAGTCATTCGCTCTTACAAGCGACTTCAGTGGCACTGCAACATTCACCCTATTCCCCCCCACTCCTCACAACTGCTTCCCCCTCCCTTCCTGCCACTTACCTTGCAAAAATCCTCTCTGCCACAGTTTCTTTCCCTTTGAGAGAGAGGAGAGTCAGCTTCGAAATGTTTTTTGCGCTGAGAATGGAAGTTTCTGGAGTCTGTGATCTCATGCGAGTGTTTGAAGTTGTGCCAAATTACGGACCTCAGAAACTTTCATTCTCTATGCAAAAGGTGCCTGTGTCCTGCTCCTGCCCCCAACTCCTTTCTGCCTGAGGGCTGGCCTGAAGCCTTCAACTGAGGGAGAAGGCCAGCCCCGTCGCACCCACATCCAGCCTGCCAGAGCTCGCTGCGCTGGGGAAGGGACCCCGTTGTCCCCAGAGCTTCAGAGGCCTCCTCCAAGCGATCCAGAACAAAGGCCGGGGGAGGCTTCTGCATGCCTCCAGAGGTTGGATCCAAGCCTCAGAGGGGTCTTCCAAGCAGTTTGCCCCAGGAACGGAGGTCAGGAGGGCTTCTGCAGGTCTCCGGAAGTTGGATTCAGTCCTCGGAGGACTGCTCCAAGCCCCCTCCAACCTCCATTCCTGGTGCAAACAGCTTGTAAGACCCCGCTGAGGCTTGGATCAGGTCCTCGGAAGCTCCATTCCAAGCGGCAGCAGCTTGGAGCAGTCCTCCGAGGGCTGGATCCAACCTCTGGAGGCATGCAGAAGCTGCCCCGACCTCTGTTCCTGGTGCAAACGGCTAGGAAGACCCCTCCAAGGCCTGGATCCAACCTCCGGAGGCATGTAGAAGCTCACCTGATGTCTGTTCCAGGGTGGCGGCTGCATGGCTCCAGAGTTGGGGGAAGGAGGAGGCAGGCACCGCAAACAGCATGAGAATTCAGGCGGCCATTCTCTGTAAAAGAGGATCAGTGCCTGAACTCGCGTGATATTACAGCATCCAGGATCTTCCATCGATTCTCCTGTCCCTCAAAAGCAGGAACCACTGTAGAGAGGAGACGGATCTTTTCAAGGTGAGTCCGGTGCAGCAAGAATGGAGGGGGAAGCATGAGGTATCTTAGTGGGTCGGGGAAGCCTTGGGGGCCTGTTCCATCACTAGGCCCTCTCATGGCCTTCCCCACCCTCAGATACCTCATGTGCACTTAACAAACTGCATGCATTTTAACAAGCAAGGGAGTGATCTCGTTCGAGGTACAAGATTCACTCTACGAGTTTTTGAGTTATGAGTGGAATGTGCAGGCTCCATTACACTCGTAGCTCAAGGACTACCTGTACTGTGTTAGACTCCAGCTGGGAAACACGACAAATTTTGCACAATACTGCTTCAGAATCACTACTATAGGTGGTGAAAACTGAAAATCAATCATTCATATATATATCCAGTTAAGATCCTTAAGAATGTGTTGATCCTATGTGATGTGCTGAAACCTGTGTTTCTCATAATTAAGAGCGTGAAACTTTGATAACTTGATTAATTGTTGGTTTACAATTAATTATAATTTAAAAACACAAAATTTTGGAGACACTTGCAATTAAATTAACCGCTTCTAAAATGAATTCTTCCAGTCTCAAGCACTAACAATTAACCTTATTCATCTGTTCTATAATTTATGTCTGTAAAATACATTTATGAAGACTTATAAATTAATTGTTGTTTTGCCTTCATTCAGAGCAAGTAGTTTATATATTTAAAGCCACAAAAACCGCATGCTGGCTGGTTTAGACAGCATGCAAATCGCAATTGTGATTTATTTAACCACAGTTTGTTTAATAAATAACAGTTGGCTGGGTTGGGTACACCACTAAGCAATTACCATTTTTACAAACAACGGCTGGATTATTAAACATGCTAAACCCAAACCAAATCTCATTATGGCCTACATAATATATGAACTTAATCATTTAGTGAGAAATGAAATAAAAATACAGATAGATGCTATGAATTAAACATTTACATTTTCCCAAAATAATCAAATACTAAGAATAAAACCATTACAGACTTGATATTTAAACTTATAGAATTTTTCAAATGTCCAAAAAAATTATAATAATTTAAGAAATGTAGTAAAAGTAGTAATTGTTTTATTTTTGTATTTATTGGTAGAAAATACAACATTAGCAATTTGGTACAATAACACTATTTTCCAATTACTGATAGTACACTAGAGAAACAATGACGATGGCAGAATTACAGACTGTTATGAGTTCCTCAGTTTCATCTTATGGAGATAAAGACAGACTAGTAAGAAAGAGTGCTGGGGTAATTTTCTGGAAACAACTTAGTATAGGACTTTTCAGGCCACAGAACCCACTAGTTAAAAACAAACAAACAAATCCAGACTCTTGATCAAGAAGCAAATCTCTTATGACAGACAAATATTTATGTTTGGGTGAACATTTTCCTCCTTAGTCTCTCACAAAATCTCATCAAATTATCATGGAACCTAGGATTCTGCAAAACCCACTTAATGCAATGGTCCTGATGGCAGCAGACCAGGGCAGCAAGAGCAACTTAATGGTACAGCCCGCACACATGCAATCCACTTAGTGGCGGCAAGACCAACTTAATGGTAACGGCCAGCACACTTTGTATAGTCAGCAGACAATTTTGTGAGTTGTAGGCCTTTGTGCACACTTTGTGTAGTCAGCAGACAATTGTGTGAGTTGTAGGCCTTTGTGCGCACCTTGCATAGTCAGTAGCTGATTCTGTGAATTTTAAGCCTTTGTGGCATCTAAGGTGGCACTTGCATAGTCCGCACATGAATAAGAAGGCAAGTCTGAGTGAGTTGTAGATCTTTGTGCAGGATCTTAAATGGCGGCCGTTGGATTGGGCCTAGTCACGGCCTGGAACAATGAAATTGCTGACTGATATATAGCGAGATGTTTCCGCGGCTGTTACTGGCATTAGGGCAGTTGCGGTTATTCCTATGTGGCCAGCTGAATGAGCGGCCCAAAACGATTGCTGCCTCTGCCTGATTCATTTGAGTTTCCCAGCCTACAAAAATGGCAGCCGCAAGATCGCAGTTTAATTTGCCGGGCCTGTGTTGTTGTGGCCGGATTAGTTCAGCCGCCGCTGCAATTGCCGAAAAGGCTGAAAATTTTGCTGAAAATTTGCTGGATGGCCTGCTAAGGGAGGATCCTCCCCCCCGACTGAGGGAGTCCCACACGGCATCTAAAATGGTGACCGCTGTTTATTTAATCTGCCGAACGTCGCAAGGGGCTTGAGGCTTCAGCCGAAGCCTGTAGAGACGCTGGGAATACGAGTGGTTTAGCGCTGCGCTGAAATCAATGCAGCCAGGGGAATTGAAAGAAAAAAGAAAAAATACAAAATGATCCACGATGGGCTTCTGCACTAGAGACTAAGAGCCAAGCTTTACCACGTCTCTCTCAGGCGAAGACTAAGTCGTGACTGGGGTTTCCTGGCAAAGGTTGGCAAAGGTTGATTGACTTAGTCTCTAGGGCAGGAAGACAAGATCAACCCATCTGTGGATTCTCCACTCATCACGCTGGAGAAAGCTCAGATCTAGTAGACATGTTATGGAACAGTCTGGTCCTAATTTTATGAAAAATTGGGGAAGGAAGAAGTTAATCTTGGAGAGTAAAACAAACAATTCAGTGATGACTGATCATAAACATGTCAGGAAATAGATCTTTAGTCCACATTAAATTTAATGTTGACAAATAAATGAAACCTCTAAAATTTTTATAAGATGATAAAAGTGAATATATTTTTCTACCGTAGAGAGAAAATTTATCTAGAATTCTAAAATCTTCCAGACTTACCAGAGGAAATTGTGCTAAAAGGAAGAAGAAATTATGTGCTAAAAGCCATGAATCTGATTATTAGTACCGGGAAGAGATCAAAACTACAGTTATGGAAAGCTAAAGGATACAAAAGTGGACACAACCACAGGTAAAACTGTATAGCATTTTTAATTTTAATTTTTTTAAAAGTTATGATAGTTCTATATATAATGAGCTTGTTGTGTTTCATTAGATTCAGATATTTGCTCAGGTATTTAAGTTGGTTTTATGATTTATCTACTTTATAACTTAGAGAAAACTAACTTATGATCTATCTACTTTATAACTTAGAGAAAGCTTATCAGTTTATAACACAAATATTCATTGAATAAATTGCTAATAATTTTGGAGAAACAAAATAAATTCAGGTGCTTGTGATCCTGTTTGAAAATCTTTTCTTTATCTGGGAAAGAAAACCTAAACATAAAAAATTACAATGTTAGGGTTACTATGTTACTATTATTTACTGTTACTACTATTACTATGTCAAACAAAAAAACAATTCTCCATTGTACCCATCTTCTATGATATGTGTGTTATAGCCTGCAAAGATTTTACTTCCTCTGAAGTAAAAGTTTATGAAAACTTGGGCTTAAGTTATTCATAAAATGGTAACAGAAAGCGGCGTTGTTCTTACCTGAACGCCTTTTCTCAGCAGAGTGGTGTAGAGTCCACAGAATGGGTTATCAATGCATTCCTGCCTAGCAGATAACTAAGGAAAAAAACTTCAGCCACGCCTCCCTCTGGGTGTGTCTTCCCCAGTTTTTGGCAAGGTCGAGGCGCAAAATGCAGACGCAAAGCTCCAAATGAGAGAA
>NW_015386522.1:833770-844205 GCF_001527695.2 Protobothrops mucrosquamatus
AAAAAAGGCAAAGAAATTTCACTCCTCCCCCTATAAAAACAGACCAAGATAGGTCCTGGTCCAATTTTTGTAACCAAGAAGGTGACCCACTGAGTGCCTGAGATCAGTACTTTCTTCCCCCTGAACGGGCCTGCTCACAGGCCAAGGCACCCAGGCAGTACAGGCACGAGTATTCACCAGAAGTCGAGCAACAGCAATAATATTCTGTAGCACCTTCTTGTAATTTGAATTTAATATTTAAATCTTTTTAATTTTCAATTTTTATTTATTTTTATTTATTTATTTATTTTTTTTTTTTTTTTTTTAAACCAAAAGCTTAAACTAAAAATATTCTTACACCTATTAAAATATGTATTTATAAACAGTATACCTATTTAACTATCTACTATTAATATTATTATTATTATTTTTTTTTTTTTTTTTTTTTTTTTTTTTTTTTTATTTTTTATCAAACACTTATGCCTAAGTATTAATATTAGTACTACTCAAATCCAAAATATTGATTTGTCAAAATGAGAGGTAATATTTCTGAGCCACAAAGGTAGAGGAAGTAGGCCTGGGAATAATAGCGCCGCCACGTGGACCTCCCAAAATGGCGGCCGCGGTGATCCTAGATTCGCCGGCCACCGGGGAGCTTGAAAAAGCACGCGAAAGGAAGGGACGCTAAAAATTCCCAGCAACTTCCCTCACCCCGGACCCAGAAAACTTGCTGTTAGAAGCGCAGCGGCCGCTGCGAACGAACGGCGACGAACAAAGTCCACGATCCCCGGGGACAGCCGAACGAAGCGATCTCCCTGGGTGAGGCCTACAAAGTCCCGCGCCGAAGGCACCGAGGGGCGGCAGGCCCGACGATCTCTCTCCGAAAAGGAAGGGACCGCACTCGCCTCAGGAAGCAGAAGGATAGAATTGAGATCCGAATGGAAAGAGAAAGAAAAAGGAGCCAAAGGAGATATCTCCGACAATCCGGATCAAACCTCGGAACGCCTCGTTTCTTTTTATGCAGACGATTCGACTCTTGATTCCTTTTTTGACCGGAAGACACACCCAGAGGGAGGCGTGGCTGAAGTTTTTTTCCTTAGTTATCTGCTAGGCAGGAATGCATTGATAACCCATTCTGTGGACTCTACACCACCATCTGCTGGAGAAAATACATTCTGAGTTGCAAGTAACATTTTCAAGTACTATTTCTTACAGGTATAATTACATGGAGCTTCATTATAGTTAAAGAACTCTTTCCATCAGCTTAAGTGCATTAAAAAAAATCTCACAATATTTATACAATAACATTTGATAGAAGCTTTAGGAAAAAAGCACCAAAACATATTAAGATTTTCTACAACCCCATGTCTTTTATTTTCCATGCAACACATACTCACATAAAAGGACTCGCTAATAGCTGCTACACATAAAACTTCAGCCATTAAAAACTATTAAATTTGAAGCTAAGGAGGTAATATAAATTCTTGTTATATCTAAACATTATACAATGTAAATGTTGCTTTTCCCAACATTTTTAACAAGTAATTAAAAATAGTGTTGCTGATAAAACTGAGGAAGTAAATTAAATCTTATCTGATATATACATACACACACACACACAAGATATATATGGCAATGAGGTTGTAAAATGAAATACTATAAGGAAAAAAATCAACTTAGCCTTCTAGGGCAGGGGTCCCCAACTCCAGTCCGTGGACCAGTACCGAACTGTGGCATGCCAGCAACCGGTCTGTGCAAACAGGCTAAGCCCTACCCACAGGATGCAGGCAGTACACAAAACCACACACCCTCCAGGCCATGGAAAAACCTTTCTCCATGGAACCGGTCCCTGGTGCCCAAAAGGTTGGGGACCTCTGTTCTAGGGCAAACATTCTTACTATTTAAGTGTAGCCATAAAGAAAACTCTTCCAAGTTAGTGCAGAAAGAGATATCCTTATCTGCTTTCAGAATATGGCCAGCATATAAAGGAGGCAAAAGCAACCAAGGTATTCTAACTGAAGTAAGTTTTTAATCATCAACGTTTTGTATTATATCAAAACCAAATGAATAAGTAGGGCAATTCTGTAACTGAATCCCATAAGCAATATATATCAGCATTTTTATAGTTGAATTTTCAACAACTATATTTCCTAAAATTTGTTTAAGCTTATTTTAATATGTGTACATTAATTTGGCTAAAAGGCTATGTTCTGATGAATTCAATTTTATGAATGAAGTTATATCATTCACACATAATTTTATGCTGACTTAGTTATACATCTCTCCCCTTAACCTTTTACTTCTCTGTTATCTGATATAAAAGACTTAGACAAATAGTTGTTAAGGTCTTTCTTGCTGTCAGTGGTTCTAGACTTAAGTGTTTGTGAAGTAAGAATAAGCCAATAAGCAAAGTGTTTTGGGTAGATGGACAAAGAGATTTTAAAAGCCTCAACATTAGATACTGCATTAACATTACTCCCTCCCAGAAATAATAGGATTGAAGTCTTATTGCCATTTTTTCAAAAAGAATACAAATTCAAATTGTAGAAGTACGATTTTTTAAGAGTATTGAAAATATGTTAAGACCTAACAACTAAAAAGTACATATACATTTAAGATAAAAGCACTAAAATAGGTTAATATAATCACATCTCAAACAAAAATTCAGTACTTAAATATGAACTTTCTGTGAATAGTTTAGAATGTTATATTAGATTTTACAAGCACTATAGAAATTCTAATTGCCCCAGCTGATTTGTTTCAATTTTATATTAACAAGAAAAAAACAACAAGGAAACTGTAGGCCCACTAAAGAGAGAAGATGGCAAGGAAATAACAGGCAACAGGGAGAAAGCAGAGCTGCGTAACTCATATTTTGCATCAGTCTTCATACAAAAAGAAACTATAGCCCAACATACCAAAAAAACCACTGCAAAAGACAAACTAGAAACAAAAATTAAAATAAGCAAGAAAATAGTAAGAGAACACCTATCCGACCTTGACAAATATAAATCACCGGGACCCAACAGACTACATCCCAAAATTCTGAAGGAGCTGGCAGATGTTATCTCAGAACCAATGCACCACATCTGTCTTAAATCCTGGAGCACCGGGGAAGTACCTGAGGATTGGAAAAGGGCTGATGTGGTTCCCATCTTCAAGAAAGGGGGGGAAAACGGACCCAGGAAACTACAGACCAATCAGTTTAACATCAATACCTGGGAAGATCCTAGAAAACATAATAAAAAAACAGATCTGCGAACAACTAGAAGCAAACTAAGTCATAACCAGTAGCCAGCACGAGTTTGTTAAAAACAAATAATGCCAAACCAATCTTATTTCATTCTTCCATAAAGTGACTAAACTAGTAGACCAGCGAAATGCTGTGGACATAGTATACTTAGATTTCAGTAAGCCATTTGATAAAGTAGACCACAACCTACTCCTTGGTAAGCTAGAAATAGGTGGAATAGACAACATCACCACCAGATGGATCTGTAGCTGGCTGGCAAACTGTATTCAGTGAGTTAGTCCTCAATGGCACTACATCTACATGGAGAGAAGTAAGCAGTGGGGTACCACAGGTTCCATCTTAGGCCCAGTACTCTTCAATATCTTCATAAATGACTTAGATGAGGGAATTGAAGGGGAACTCATCAAATTTGCAGATGACACCAAACTGACAGGAGTAGTCAACACCCCAGAAAACAAACTCAGGATCCAAAAAGATCTTGACAAACTTGAACAATGGGCCCTATCCAACAAAATTAGTTTCAATGTGGAGAAAAGCAAAGTTTTACATTTAGGCAGGAAAAATCAAAGGTACATGTTCAGACTGGGCAAGACCCGGCTCAAAAACAGTAACTGTGAGAGGGACCTTGGAGTCCTAGTGGACGATCACTTGACTATGAGCCAGCAGTGTGCAGCTGCAGCCAAAAAAGCTAATACAATCCTGGGTTGTATAAACAGAGGCATAGAATCAAGATCACGCGAAATATTAGTACTGGTTTATAAAACCCTAGTAAGACCACACCTGGAATACTGCAGCCAATTTTGGTCACCATATCACAAAAAAGATGTTGAGAGTTTGGAAAAAATTCAGAGAAGACCAACCAAGTTGATCAAAGGCCTGGAGACTGAAACATATGAAGAACGGATGCAGGACTTGGGTTTGGCTAGTCCAGCAGTTCCCAAACTTTTTTATACCCTGCACCCCTAGAAAGCTTCTGATATATTCTCGCACCCCTTACAAAAGTTCAAAATAATGGCAACGAGTTATGCATATACGCTATAATTTTGAAAACCCCAAGTTTTTGCACCCCTGAAATATCATCTCGCACCCCCAGTTAGTCTATTTAAGATCCAAAATCTACAGACTTTGTTTATATAAACTTCAGAATAGACTCAAATGAGAAAGCAATTAACAATATTTTTTCCATGGAGGAAAAAAAGAGAAGATGGGGTGAGACCTGTAAGCAAGTGTCAGGTTTTTACCTGAGCACCAGTGCTATATCTGATCCTTGCCAGGAAATATAATATATATGCTAAGGGATAAATTGACAACTTTCTTAATCAAATATAGATGTAGTCTCTGCTGAGATTTTCATTCTGCATGTTATTCACAGTACCACCATAAATTCACTCCATTACCTAGACATGTACATGATGCAGGCAAAATATTGGTTATTAATAAAAAAACTACACAATATGCATAAAATGAAAATATTAACCCAATTATATATATATTACAGACTCTACAAGTACATAGAGGTTCGTTTCCAAAATACGAGATGAAAGAGCCAATAAGGTCAGGAGAAAGGGAAAGAGAGCCAGGAGAACAAGGATAGAGCAGCATCAGGTGAAAAGTGATCTGCTATCACTTTTCCACCAATTTAGAAAATAGTTTAATATCAGAGTATACTCTCTGCATCAAGGCTAATTCAACCTCAAGAATGTTATTTGGAGAATGCTACACTATTTGCAACAACCTAAAGCATCTATGTCCTTCACAAGAGTCACATTATTGCCCTCCAAAGTAGTTATGAAATCCAGGGAAAGATCACCTTAGTGTAAGGTTGTAAACAAGAAGCGTGTTTGTGCTTTCATACAATCTGGATCAAATGTGGAAGTTTTAAACCAAAGTGCTACACAGCACTATTCCCAAATTAAAATTACTATTTTCTCTAAATTAGACACACAAGATAACTATATTGAACTTATCCCAATTATAAATATAGACATTTCTAAGCTACAGGTAGTCCTCAACTTATAACAGTTTGTTTAGTGACTGAAGTTACAACAGCACTGAAAAAAGTGACTTGTGACAGTTTTTCACACTTACAACCATTACAGCAGCTCCATGGTCATGTGATCAAAATTCAGATGCTTGGCAACTGATTCATACTTATGACAGTTGAATGTCCCAGGGTGATGTGATCACCTTTTGTGACCTTCTGACAAGCAAAGTCAATGGGGAAGCCAGATTCACTTAACAACCTGTTACTAATTTAACAAGTGCAGTGATTCGCTTAACAATTGCGGCAAGAATGGTCGTAAAATGGGGCAAAATTCACTCAGCAAATGTCTCATTTAGCAACAGAAATATTGGGCTCAATTGTTGTAGTAAGTCAAGGACTACCTATAGTTGGGCAAAAAACTCTAATTCATATCAGGCATCTTCCTACATTTCTATTACTGATACATCATTTAGTAGTTATTCTTGATTATAGACTTAGTATAACCATCTATGACTATGCTAAAAAATATCTGTCCTAAAAATTTAAAAGGTACACAGTAACAGTTAAATGAATTTGTCCCAATCATCAGCCTAACACACAAAGCATTTACTATGAACAATTGATACAAGCAGTGCTCTCATATCAATATTATGCCTGAGAGTGAGAAATGTCTAGTATTTCAAGGACATTTCCAGGCTTTGTGCAGCATCTTAATGGCTGTTTTTCAAAACTGGAGGGATGTCTGTTTGAGAAGGAGATTTTAAGGAGCAAAATGGTGTCTTAAATTAAGGGGCACACTTAACTTCTTAATCCTCCCCCCCATAAAGGGCTCAAATTTTGGTTCCATCCATAGGGAAGAGGCAGCTTTCAAGGGCAGCAAAAGAGATATATCAACTACAGTGCTCTAGGTACTCCTGTTATGCCAGATTAACTACATGTATGTGTCAAATATACAGTAACCTGCTACTGTTAGTTCACTGATAGATAGCACCTGTCTATAAAAGAAAAAAATAATACTTTACACTTGACAAAACATGGATAAAAATAATAAAAGGTGGTTTATTTTTTAAAAAGTAGAATACAATGATTGGACAGAAACGCAATTAAAACAATGGTCTAGTCTCTCATACTAAGGTCCTTCAATAACTATTTTCAATTATACTTGTCCTCAGTAACAATTATAAAGTTTATAAGCTAGTTACAAAATAAAGATAAAATATGGTTGATTCTTTACTTTGCACTGCCATGTGGCTTTCAATTCTTTTTTTTTTTACAGTATTGTACATTGGAAAGTGTTCTATTATACCAGGATGTATTCAAACATTTTAAAGTTACATTATTATTGGAAAAGTTAAGGACAAATAAGCCATATCAACTTATTCATGTAACTTCATATGAAAAATGAAATTATGCACAAGTGTGTAAATCTAATTCAGCTACTTAAAATTTAATGCATCACACACCATTTAATCTGTCTCTTTTGCAGGACAGAAAACCATTAGCTATCTGGATTAATCTTATTAGGTTAGGAATCTATGTTCTACGAGATTCACCCCAGCTGTATTTACACAACAAGCTATTCCATGGTTAACTGGAGTATAGTTTATTTACTTAACTAAGTGCCTGAATCAATAACCACAGAAACATAAACAAACTACATAGGTTCACTTCTGAGCCACAAACTAGCCAAATATTCAGTTTAGTATGATGTTTGAACACTTCTCTAATACTAGCATACCAGTATCACTCCCTAAATCAGTACATGTGGTCATGTAAATAAATCTTCATAAGCAAGCTAATTCTTATTTTTGTAACAGTGGACTTTTTTGTGTTAACATTAGGTTAAGCCACCTTCAACATCTAGGGCAACCCTTTCAATATCAGACAGTACATGGATTCTATTGGTTGGAAAACACATTAATCATACAATCATCTTAACCTCTTTCAGGTAATTCAATTTCTTTGACTTATCTGAATTGAGTTCCAATTCTCAAAAGGGTTCCACAACACTTTACAGGTACTCCTCAACTTACAATCATTTGAAGTGACTTATGATCAATCCTTGTGTTTACGAATATTGCAGCCTCCCTGCAGTCATGTGGTCAAAATTTGGACACTTGAAAACCAGCATATACTTACAACATTGGCAGCATCTTGGAGTCACATGATCACCATTTGCAACCTTCTCTCAGGGAGCTTTGGACAAGCAGTGTTAATGAGCAAAACTGAATTCACTTTACCATGATGATTCATTTAACAACTACAGCAAAAAAAGCTCATAAAATGGGATGCAACTTGCTTAACAACTGCATCATTTAGTTATTAGAACTTCCCAGTCCTAATAGTTGTCATAAATTGAGGATCCCCCTATAGTGGGCCTTGACCCAAACATAAGCCTACAAGAAAGACTTATTTTAAATTGAGAAAACAGAACTGCCTCTTTCTAGACTGAGTGCTGATATAAAAGGGGCTTTGTCAAAATATTTATGGTAGCCTTCTTCAAATCACCATCATCCGTACATGCAAGACTTAAACTTCCAGAAATAAAAAGGCAACCAAGACCAACCAAGATCTTGTATTTTAAAAAAAAAAAAACTCTCAAGGAAGTCCCCCCCTCCCATTTAATAGAAACCAAAAAAGGAAGTTAATGCCACTCACCAGTAAGCAATCCGAATTCACTTCAGATTTGGGGTCCTTTATCATCATCCCGATTTTTTCAAACCGGGACTCAAAGCTTTCTCCTGTCGACATAATGCTGAAGAAGAGGCGGTCTCCTTAATCCACAGGAAATCAATTCTGGAGGGGGCTCGCCCTCTCAAAGAGCCGGAGACTGGCTGGGGTTGTCCCTTGTCCTCCCCCCGTTACACATCGTCGCGCGACAAAAGCGAGAGAAGGGAGGCGCTGCTCCGTCCTGGGGGAGCCAGCCGCCTTCTCGGTTGCCCCGCAAGTCTCTACGCGGTACTCACTGGCCCTCCGGCGTGCTCTGGTCTCCAGCCTGAGGCCCTGGGTCGAAGGAACCACATTTTCCCAAATCGGTGTAGCGGTTCCTCCGGCTTCTCTTTGGTATTAGCTACACGGCAGCAGCTTTGAAAGGAGGGAAGAAGAGGGTGGAGGAAAGCGTGCGGCCTACCATGAAAAACAGGAAACTTTCTCAGCGGAGCGTCATCGAGCTGCTCCCTCCACAGAGACTCGGGCCTGAGGAGGCGCACGGCTTCATTCGTACTCAAGCNAGATGCGCCGTTTTCTTCAACCGCTGCCTAACGGTCGAGATACTTTCTTCCTCTCCTCGCTCTGCGGCTTCTCCGGCCGCCGCGTTTCTCTTTCCCTTCTTTTCCCGATGCGGACCGGGATTCAAAAGTCTCAGGAGAAGGAGGTGCAGCTGGCCAGAGTTCCGCTGCTCTGCTGCCCCACCTTGGTCTGGCGTGGCCTGGGAGGGGGGGGGGGGGGGGGGAAGATAAAAAAAAAAAAAAAATGCAGGCTCCTTCCAATTACAGAGATGAGCGAAGGCAAAAAGTACAAAGCCGCCGGGTAGTCGCTATCGCCTCAGTACAGGAGCTAATCCGGGAGGGAGCACTCTCACAAATATGTCCGCCTTCCTGTTCAAATAGCCGAAGCCAAACCGGAGGAGAGGGCGCATGCGCCGGAGAACGACCGCTGGTTTTGGCCGCGGCTGCAAGCGCGCGCATGAGCGCCAGCGCCTCTCCTCCCTGTCTAGACTCGGCCCATCGCTCGTGCCTCTTTCGCACTCTCCTCACCGAGGAGAGCGCGAGAATAACGGCCGGTCTGCGCACGTGAAATCTTGAGGTAATACTAGGCGGCGGCCTGCGTGTAGGCGCGGACTTGCCGAGGAATGAATAATCTGTGAAAAGCTGGATTTGCCGGCATTCATTCAAATTCCAAGAAAGACGGGCGTCGACACGGCAGCAAACTCAGAATTGTCCAAGGACAGTTTTCGTAGGCAGAGGATTAGAAGATGAGCTTACTTTCCTCTGGAGAAGGTTCTTCGTGGAGCGCGGTGTTATTCCGCGCCGCTGTTTGGAAAATCGGCGGTGTTGTATATTTAGTTTTGCTTTGCGGGCTGGTAGTGCAAGACGAAAGATAAGTGCGTCTTGAGCGCCCTGGGTGGTTCTCGTTATGCCGTACCTTGAGAGGAATTCCCACTTAACGAACTCAAATCTAGCGAGATGGACAAGTGAGCAAAAAGATATATATATATACCAGGGCTTGTCAAGTGAGTATATTTTGAGAAAATAACCACTCAACAGCCTGGTGTGCTGTAGTCAACAAAGTAAATCATACGGTGTTTTTTATTGGCCTTCTGTTGGTTGGTTGTGATCAGTGGTTTGTGGCTTAACCAATCAAAATGATTCTGCTTGTTAGGCGAGGTCCATTCAGAGAGATCCTGCCGTCGACAGGAGATCTTCTCTGCAAAAGTTCTAAAGCAGGGGTAGTCAACCTTGGCTCTTTTATGACTCGTGGACTTCAATTCCCAGAATTCCTGAGCCAGCTTAGCTGGCTCAGGGATTCTGGGAGTTGAAGTCCACGAGTCATAAAAGAGCCAAGGTTGACTACCCCTGTTCTAAAGTTATAGACTATCTGGGCTGCAAAAATATGGATGACTAATACATGGCAGCAGAAAGACAATATCCCGAAAGCATCTTAACCTCTTCTGATAGAAACTAATGTGATTTTCATGGACTGGGAGACTTGATTTCATCTTAAGTGGAACACTTTAGGTTACTTCCATTAATAAGAGACTTCTGTCTTTATTCTAATCTCATTATTTTTCCCATAAAAGATGGCTATCTTCTTGTCCCAAATTTGTTTAATTTGTATTATTCATGTGAAGTATGTTGTTGTTAATTGCGAAATCGTGTCCGACCCATCGCGACCCCATGGACAACGTTCCTCCAGGCCTTCCTGTCCTCTACCATCTTCTGGAGTCCATTTAAGTTCACGCCTACTGCTTCAGTGATTCCATCCAGCCACCTCATTCTCTGTCGTCCCGTTCTTCTATTGGCCTCAATCTTTCCCAGCATTAGGCCCTTCTCCAGTGAGTCCTTCCTTCTCATTAGGTGGCCAAAGTATTTGAGTTTCAACTTCAGGATCTGGCCTTCTAAAGAGCAGTCAGGGTTGATCTCTTCTAGGACTGACCGGTTTGATCGCCTTGCAGTCCAAGGGACTCGCAGGAGTCTTCTCCAGCACCATAGTTCAAAGGC